>NW_027555625.1:274632300-274777300 GCF_003287225.1 Phascolarctos cinereus | reverse complement strand
GAGCTATTGACTAGATTATAAGAATCTGAGCACCTTAATGGAGACAAGATAAACCTTATATACAGAAAGACTGTGGGAGAGATCTAGGAATGGCCAGGTAGTCTGCAGGGACTGTGAGGTAATAGAATGCCAGGGACCTAGACCATGTGGCCAAATGAGAATGGATCCTAGCTAGGATTAAGGATAGGAAGTGACCTGGGGCCATAAGAAGGTAAAACAATGGAAGACTAGGCTAGATTAAGGGTAACAGAGAATTGGGATATTTGGGTTAGCCACAATGAAAGGCCAATTGATGGGATTGTAGCCTCAGGGAAACACCAGAGATTTGGCCATGTGGGAAAGTCCTCCCCTCAGACAAAGGGGACCCAAATTCTTTTGGGGTAAGCCTCGATGATCTCAGCTTCTGAAACTGCTTCTTGCTGGCAAGAGGCATAGAGCTGTCCCTGCCTTGAGGGGGTCCCAAAGAGGAAGTTGACTGGAACCCACCACAGGCTGCATCCAGGAAATGATGGGGGAACATTGGCTGGTCCCTGCTGTTAGCTACCAACTATAGGTGAATGGCCTGTAGTCTGGAAGACACAAATCTGACAGAAAAGATTACAAGGCCCAGATATGACATGATAAAACATCTTTAGCTCTGTTTGGATTCAGATAATTCAGTTTTCCAACCATGCAGTACGAAATGCACCTCGTAGCCAGACTCAGGAGTAGCCAGGTAGGTAACATTTCTTTTCAAAGGAACATAATGGGGAAATTGAGCCAGGAGGATCCCATCTTAAACTGAGGCTAAAATTGTACTCTCAGCTTTTCCCAATGCTGACTTCCTTCCAGTACCAACATTCTCTGAGTAGTTTGTGGCATTTCTCTCAGATGGTGAATTATGATTATCAATGGATTATGATCTATCAGACAACTCAAAATAAAATCCTATGAGCTTTTGCCTCAAACAGCAAGTTTCACTAATCACAGTTTAGGAAAAAATTTTCCAAGATTTACATCTCAAATTTAAATTTGTCCTGGTGTAAAAAGCCAATCGTTAGACATATTTCTATATATTTGCAAGTTCTCAGTAAGACAAAACCCAAACAAGCTTTTTGGCAAGTTTATACATAAAACAATAACCAACAAAAGATAAATTATTTTAGTGATAACCAAATTATGAAAAATTGCTTGACATAACTGATAAAAAAAAGTTCACCAATTTGAAACTTAAAACAAGCTTATTACCAATCAGGTGACTTCAGTTTTGTTAAATGCATTTCCAAATTACTTTACACAGATAATCAACATCTCAACATTAACAGTTAAAACTACAACTTTAATTTGACACAAACTACTGGGGAAAACTGGAAAAGAACATGGCACAAATGAGGCATAGACCAAAATCTCACACCGTATACCAAAATAAAGTCAAAATGGGTTCATGATTTAGATACAAAGGCTTATACTATAAGCAAACTGGGAGACCAAGGAATAGTTTACCTGTTGGATTTATGGAGAACAGAAGAATTCATGACCAAACAGGAAATAGAAAACATTACAAAATGCAAAATAGATAATTTTGATTACATTAAATTGAAAAGTTTTTGCACAAACAAAGCCAATGCATCCAAGATTAGGAGGGAAGTAGAAAACTGGGAAATAATTTTTGCAACCAGTGTTTCTGATAAGGGCCTCATTTCTAAAATATATAGAGAACTAAGTCAAATTTATAAGAATACACAAATACATGTCATTCCCCAATTGATAAATGGTCAAAGGATATGAACAGGCAGTTCTCAGATGAAGAAATTAAAGCCATCTATAGTCACATGAAAAAAAAATGCTCTAAATCACTAGTGGTTAGAGAAATGCAAATCAAAACAACTCTGAGGTACCATATCACACCCATCAGATTGGCCAACATGACAAAACAGGAAAATGATAAATGTTGGAGAAGATTTGAGAAAATTGGAACACTAATGCATTATTGGTGGAGTTATGAAGTGATCCAGCCATTTTGGAGAGCAATTTGAAACTATCCCCAAAGGGCTATAAAAATATGCATACCCTTTGACCCAGCAATAGCACTTCTAGGTCTGTATCCCAAAAAAATCATAAAAATGGGAAAAGGACCAAAATGTACAAAAATATTTATAGTAGCTCTTTTTGTGGTATCCAAGAATTGGAAATTGAGAGGATGCCAATCAATTGGGGAATGGCTGAACAAATTGTGGTATATAAATGTAATGGAATACTATTGTGCTATAAGAAATGATGAGCAGGCAGACTTCAGAAAAACCTGGAAAGACTTGTATGGACTGATGCTCAGTGAAGTGAGCAGAAACAAGAGAACATTGTACACAGTAACAGCCACACTGTGCAATGACTAGCATTGATAGACTTAGCCCTTCTCAGCAATGCAAGAATCTAAGACATCTCCAAAAGTCTCATGATGGAAAATGCTATCCATATCCGGAGAAAGAACTATGGAGTTTGAATGCAGATCAAAGCATACTATTTGCTATTCCTTTTTCTTCCATTGTGCTTTATTTTCTCTTTCTGGCAGTTCCTCCTATTGGTTCTAATTCTTCCTTATGACATCACCAATGTAAAAATATTTGATAGGAATGTCCTATTGTCCACCTTTGTCCTCTATGCTGTGGAAGGTGTACTCAGGTCCATGCCCCCGAACCGAACCAGTGGACCAAGAGCCTGAGAGAAACAGCCTGAATGCAAGACAGCTTCATAACTGTCTGCCCAAAAAGCACCTCCGAGCCTTTCCCTAGGTGCTTGAAGAGTGACCCCAACTTCAGGGCAAGAAAGAAGGGAGATAGGTTTACATACCTTCCAGTCTTGGCTGGAGAAGAACTTGGGGCTAGGTAGTTTCCACATACAGGGCACCAAAATGTTGGAGTTTAGAGGTTTAGGGGTGCTGGGACCCTGAAATCACAACATGCAGGTCCTCCCTGAAAGAATTTGATTCAAGCCTTCTTTCAGCCAAAGGCAAGGTTTATTGGAACATCCTCCATATTGGCCAGACTTTTAAGGAATCTGAACATTAGTGAGCTATTGGGTAGATTATAAGAATCTGAGCCAAGGTACATTCTTAAAAGAGTGGCTATCTGCAACTCTGAAGGTCATAGTTTCTCAAACATGGGAGGCCATCTATGCTGCCTGGGGGAATTGAAGAATGTAAAGTCACAATGTACAATGAGACATGCTAAAAGGGTAGTGGGTAAGAACTCTAATGTCACCTACCATCTTCAGAGTTGTGTTCAGGATCTCTTCCTCCGTTTTCTGCCGAATACAGTGAACCATGCTGGCTGAAGTAGTTATTTTGCAACCAGTCAGGATTGTAATTTTCTGCCAAAAAAACCCCAAAAAACAAAAAAAAACCCTTAGCTTTATCTAGTTTTTGCTATTATCTCTACCTGTCAATTAATATCTATGAATCTATCTCTATCATTTCTCTATTCCAGGAGCAATTTCTGTCTATCTATGTAGGGGAGAATGATCAGTGATCAATGTAATCAAAAAAGAGATAGCAAAAAAAAAAAAAACTAATGTATTCTTAAAAGTGTGATCCAACAGGGCAGCATAACAGTAGATAAGAAGTCAAAGGACTTGGTTCAAATCCCAGCTCTGCCCTCTTAATACCTGTGTGACTTTGGATGAGTTATATCTCTTAGCTGTCTCTTCTGTAAAATGAAAAAGCTAGACTAGAAAACTTCTGATGTCTCTTTTAGTTCTAAATCTTGTAATTCTATTAATATATCCCAGTATATGGCATCACAAAAATGCAAGAAGCCTACGTCAGTTATTGGTTTGATGTTAGAAGTGAACAGAGATTCCATCAGGACAACTCCATTCTGGGAAATAGCCCGGTGGAAGAGATTCTTGGTCAAAGGAGATACAATCTGAAAGAGGAACAGAGGGGAATTAAACTGATGATTTCAAAGCAGAGCCATGACTGAATTGATGCAACTGTGACTTTTCCTTAATGCATCAAAACTTAGAGAACATGACAATGGATATTCTGTCCACAGCATAAAATAATTGAGCTTAGTACCTAACTATTAAGAACAATTAGTTAAAGTAGTAAGCTAACTACTGTTACACTTGCTCTGCTAGGTGAGTTCCTCCCCAACCTGCAACATGCCCAGAAAAACCTCTGACTTATCCATGTATATGTTGTTGCCCCCATGAGAGCTCCTTGTGAACAATGACTTTTTCTTTTTGTCCTTAAATCTTAAGTTCTCTGCACATTGCCTTTTGCCTAGTGTGTACTTTATAAATGCTTTTTGAACAAAAAAAACAAATAAAAGTCCTAGAGTCTCTCCAAACACCACCTGGGCTTTTTATCCCCAAAGTCTTTCCTTCCACCTCAACTTATCTTCAGAAGATAATTTCTCCTATGATTCATGTTACTCCTCTCAGGTCCATTTTATGAAACTTGTCCTATTGGCTAGTTAAACACACCATCCTTGCCAACTAGTTGGATGGGTCAGGGTATGATGATTTAGCCTTAATAAATGCTAATAGATAACCAGTCCACTATTATGGGATAAGAATAAATGAATTTAAAAGACTTTTTGTTTGTTTATTCATTTCTCTTTTGTGGTCAGATATTACCGAGGTTGACCGTCTAATCTAGAATTCAGTTTTCTTTTGTTTTGTTTTTTTCCAGGAAGAACCTCAGAAAAATTAAACAAGTAGCAAAAGTATGAGTGATATGAGTCAGGAATATGTGACGGGGCTAGTTGCTTTTTTTTTAATCCTAGGAAAAACTGAAGTGAGCTGATATTTTCTTTCAGCAATATCAGACTCCCTTTCAACATTCCTCTCAAATCCTCATTCAATATCCTCCCTCCTTTTTTTTCCTATTCTTACCCCTATAAAAAACCCACTCCTAAGGAAAGCTGTTCACATAAAAGTGTAGATGATTACTAAAATTTAATAGACTGCTACTCCTAAAGTAACTTAGGTGTTAAGTGTGAACAAAGCTTAAATGCAGTGAAGCTCTATTAGAGTATCAGAAGCCAATGGATGCCTTTTTGGACAAGGGAGCCTTCCAAGAGGCCTTGAAATTGTGGCTGCTATAAGCCTGGTTCTGTACTCATCTGGCGCCAACTGGCAGTGTTCATTGCTACAAAATGATTGCAAGGATTAAAAATTGTAGTAAAACATGAAAGGTCTGACTAAATTGCTATGTCAGTCAAGGATCATGACTCCTGAGATCAATAAAGACAATTGTTTCAGAAGAGTCCCCCTTTTGCTGTATTACTCAGATAATTCTCAGTAGGGCACCTGCTGGTGAAAAGGAACTAGAAAGTCTGTCTTTATTCATGCCCTGCTATAAAAGCCTTTAACAGCCTCTCCCTATAACCATTCTAGATCGAAACCAGAAAGGGAGAGAAAAAGACAAGAGACTAGAGAAAGAAGGAGATAGTCAAGGAAAAAAACAAGATGAAGTAAAGACAAAAATAGGAGGCCAAAAGTAGGGAGAAAAGAAAAGGAGAGAAGAAAAAGAATTTGCTCCTTTAATTTTTTTCTAATTTTCCAAATGCCATAAACTCTTCCTTAATATTCTTGATAAGTGACAACCTTCACTTTCAGATCTCAAAGAACACTTTGTTCTTTATCTCTAATGCATTTTATTTATATTAAAAGTTTTATTCAAAAGATTGTTGATAAACACAAAAAGCTGAACTTGTTAATTATTAACATATTAATTGAATTGTTTTTTTTTATTTTTATTCATTTTGAACAGAAATACAAAAAGAGAAAACAAAGAACATTTACACGTACACAGCAGAACATAAAGACAGGATTCAATAAAAACCATGAATTTCCATTTCATAATGTTTACTTTAAAAAAAACTGTGTAATAAATACTACATGTTGTTTTCAAAACTACCCTACTTTTCGGTGGTTCCTTCTAAGTTTTCTGTTGTTCTCTGCTGTGTACATTTTGTTTCTCCATCCTTCCCCACCCCACCCTAGAGAAGGCTACAATTAAACACAAATAGATTTATAGGTATATACACACACATGCAAGTACATACATATATACATATGCATAAAACAATACTTTACATGCTTCTATTTATCATTTCTTTCTCTGGAGGTCTATAGTATCTTCTTTCATAGGTCCTTTGTAGTTGTCCTGAGTATTTATAATACCCAAGATGAATTAGCTATTCAAAGTAATTCTTAGGACAACATTTCTCTTACTATGTACAATGTTCTCTTAGTACTACTCATTTCATGTATGTCTTTCCATGTTTTTTTTCTAAAATCAACCAGCTTATCATTTCTTGTAGCACAGTAGTATTATATTAAAACTGTATACCACAATTTGTTTAATCATTCTCCTATTGAACAGTATCCATCATTTTAGCCAATCTGATAGGTGTAAGATTATATCTCAAAGTTGTTTTAATTTGCATTTCTCTAATAAATAATAATTTAGAACATTCTTTCATATGACTATATACAGCTTTGATATCTTCATTGGAAAACTGTTTATAACCTTTGGCTATTTATCAATTGGGAAATGATTTGTATACTTATAAATTGAACAAAGTTCTTTATAAATTAGAGAAATGAAACTTTTATCTGAAAGAATGTCTATGGAAATTTTTCCTTAATTTTCTGCTTTCCCTCTGTTCTTGGCTACATTGGTTTTATTTAACACTATCAAACACTAGATTACTATGGTTATTCACTTCTGTATATTATGTCCTTAATTTATTTCACTGATCAACCATTCTGTTTTATCTAGTACCAGACTGTTTTGATGATTATCACTTTGTTGTCTAATTTCAAATCTGATACTCCTTCCTTCACTTTTTTTCATTAATTCCCTTGAGATTCTTGACCTTTTGCTCTTCCATATGAGTTTTGTCATTTTTTTTAGTCCTATAAAATAATCTTTTGGTAGTTTAATATGGAACTAAATAAGTAAAATACTTTAATTAGAATTATCATTTTATTATATGGCTTGATCAACCCATGAACCATTAACATTTCTATAATTGTTTAGATCTGTCTTTATTTATATGAAAGTGATTTGTAATTGTGTTCCTATATGTACCCTGAGTGTCTTGGCAAGTAGAATCCAAAGTATTTTATAGTATCTAAAGTCATTTTGAGTGGAATTTTTCTTTATTCTCTTATTTTTAAAAATTTTGGTTGTTCCCAGTTTTTGTTTTGTTTTATTTTTAATTACATTTGATGTTGTTATATTTCTGTTGAGTGGAGAGGCTCAGAAACAGAGCAGGTGAGGTGAAAAAGACAGGACCATGTGATGAAAAGTCTTTGAATGAAGATTTCTTCCATTTCTTTTTCATAATACTTTCATGGTATGTTTTCAACAAAGGAATAATTGGGTTAAAAATACATGTATGATTACTTTTTATAATTTTATGGTATATTTTCAAATTATCCTCCAAACAAATTTTATAAGATTTCAATTCCACCAGCTATAAGTGAATTAGTGTACTTGCTCTCCACAGCCTAACCAGTATTTATTCTTTTATCATGTCATTGTGTACTATAGGTAACTGCTTGTGGTTTTTACCTCTACTGTATCAGAATAGCGAACATTCTTTATCTTAACTTTGTGTTTTCCATAGTAACTAATACAACATTCTACAGGAAGCAGACATTTTAAAATGTTAAATAAATGAATAAAGAAAAAGAAAGAAGGAAATGAAGAGAGGAAGAAGGAAGAGAGGTAAATGAAGCTGGAGGAGGTAGGTGCCAAAAATCACCCCTTCCCCTCTACCCAAGTTTTCAAGGCTGACCCTATGTGAGAAGGAAATGAGCAAGAAGTGTTTGGCAGGATTGAGAATAGTTTCCTTTCTCTAAGAAAATGAGTTCATTGAAAAGTTCTTAAAAAGCTGTACTACCATCACATTTCATTCTATGCCTCTTAATGCTCTCAACAAAGCTTAGATAAAATTGTTCTCATTCTAACTTCCTACAATCTATTTGGGCTACCATAGAGAGACATTGAATTATTTATCATGATCTGACATGTCTGAGCCACTTTGGGTATACAACAGGAGTTAAGCTCTGGATATAGAGTCAGGACATGAGTTTGATTCCCAGCTCTCTCATACCCTAACTGTGTGACCTTAGGCAGGACACAGCTCATCAATGAACCTGTTTCCTCATCTGTGAAATGAGAACAATTATAGTTGCATTACCTATCTCATGAAATTGCTGTGGGAAAAGTTCTTTTGAAGCTCTATAAGAAAAAGAATCATTATTATAAGAGAAACAGTATTTTGCAAAATATATGCATACCACCCACAAAAACTGTTACAATTAGCTTTCCTCAGTAGGACATGGCCAGGTCCCCCTTCAAGTCTTAGATACTTCACTCCCTGGTTCTAGGTTTGTTCTCTAAGTGAGAAAGTCAGTTCTGAGAAACATGAATAGATTCTTGGGAACTCCTGGATGGGAACTCCTGGAAGAGCCAAAGCAACTGTTGATACCAACAACGTCTGCTAACAGCTGGGGCTACCATTCTATACCAACAGACATTGGCTAAACCCTCCTGAATCAAAGTATGGCTGACCCCTCCTGAAAACTCACCAGTGCTGAAACACACCCGCCTCCTGCTGACTCGCCAAAGATGGTCACTAAGCCTGGATCTCCTCCAAAGCTAGCAATGTTCTTCTGGATCCAATGGAGTGCAGCCACTTGATCTAAGTAACCCCAGTTTCCCTTAGCATGCTCATCACCAGTGCTGCAAGAGAAGACAGATATGTGAGGATGGTCACTAGAAAGGAGTAGAAGGGAGGTGAGGCAAACTCAAGAAAACCTCGAATCAAGAAATAGGCCAGTGCGATCAGGGTGGGAATAAGAGGTTATTTAGAAAATAGGGAATCAGGCTGAGCTTCCCACTTCCAGTGAACTCAGGTCAGTCCCCACACTTTGTTATTTTTGTTTCTCATTTGTGAGTCTTGTTTCCTTATTAGATGCAATCTCCCTGAGGGCAAGGATAATATTTCTAATTTTCTCTGATAATTCTATACCTCACCTGACCCCTGAAGAGTTTCATCAATATCCATGAGTAGATCTTCTAAGAGAGACCAGAAAAAAAACCTGATGTCTTTGGTGCCATCTTCTTTTTAGCTCTACCTATGCCCTGACCTGCTCATGTCCAGAATTATAACCAACATCAGGTGAAAAGGATTTTGCTCTAGGTCACTAACAGCTAGGGTAGGGAGTGACTTGCCTAGGATCACATAAATAGGAATATCTGAAACTGGATTTGTACTCAGGCATTCCTGACTCCAAGTCTAGCATTCTATCCACTGTGTCATCTAGCTGTGGAAATACTAAGTCCACTTGCCTTCCAGTCAATCATCTATCTATGCCATGTTCCACACAACTGTCTAATGATTCACTGAGATTATACTACTTCTCTTATCAAAAACTTTTAAGGACTCCCTATTGCTTACCACATAAAACCCTGAACTTGGCATTCAAAGGTGTCCATAAGCTGACCTCAAACTATCTGTGCAGCTTTATCTCAGATTACCCTTCTGCATGCACCATTCTGCCTTCTTACGTCTCTATGCCTTTACTCATGACATCTCTCATGCCTAGAATGATCTCCTCACCCCCATATATATCTATTAACATCCCTCCCTTCCTTAAAGGCCCAATTTAGGTTCCATCTCCTCTACTGTGCCTTCTCTGGCATTCTGTCCACCCAGTTTAAAGTGATCTCTCTCACTTTAGATTTCTCAAAGCCCTTTACCTGAATTTCTTCTTTGCACTTAGCTTACTCTCATGTAGCGTAGTTATTGATGCACTTCTTATTCTCCTCATCCTCTTTAATCATAAACCCCTTTAAAAATGGTTGTATCACATCTATCTTTGAAATCCCAACATCTAGAACCCAGGAGATATTTAATAAATGTTTATTTCAAGTATTCAATTAAGAATCACATAGCTTGAGCATAGAAGGTATTCAATAAAAATTCACCAGATGAATTAACCTTGGTTCAATACATATTTGTTGAATTGGGCTGACACCAAATGACATCCCTAACCTTATATAACTTATATAACAGGATGGCAGTAACATTTACAATACAGGAGCATACATATAATACCATATGCCATAGTGCCTGATCTCAAGAAGAAGACATCATAAAAGAAACCCATCAGGCCCATACATACATAGGCCAAGTTCTAAGAGATAAAAAGGAAAAAGTAGAAATATACTCTGCTAAGCAAAGTTGACTACATTCATTTATTCTTTGAGGACTGCTGGAGAGTCATTGTCATAAGCTTGAAGTCAGGGCCACACTGCTGGGTGTGCCCACAGTATCCATTGAGTTCCTGGACTCTAGATCTTACCTATAGAATCCAAAAATTCCCAGGCAGTACTGAATGGTCACAACAACAACATTTTCAAGAGTTGAGAGAGCCAGCCCATCATAAGTTGATGCAGCACCTGTCAACAAACCTCCTCCATGTATCCATACCATCACCTGGAGAAGGGAGGAATTGGTCACAGAAAACCAGTCAATATTAGAGTCACAGCCAAGAGTTTCCCATGTGTTTCTGTAACTACTCCTATCCCAATGTGTGCAGGGAATGCTAAGCCATTCTCAGAACTTCCAGAGGAAAACAGAGTTAGAAAGGTAAACTGCCTTCAAAACAATCAGAGAAAAAAAAAGGCAAAGACAATGTGAAAAACTAAATTGGATCGTTCATGTTGCTATTCTCCTTTGATTTGCTGCAGATAATTAAGAGCTAACTCTGATTTGATCTTTTCATTGTATGAAATATATGTATATGTATATACACACCTATATATGTATATGTATGTAGGTATGTATATCACTGCTTTTCCTAGTCTAGTAGAAGAGCTGTGAACTGAGAGTTAAGTATCCAGGGTTTGAGGGCTGGTTGAAGGAACTGGGGGTCTTCAGTACAAAGAAAAAAAGAAGTAGGCAGGGGGCATAAATGGTATCTTCTAGTCTTTCAAAGTCTGTCATGTGGAAGAAGGATTAGATTTTTTTTTAAATTTGGTTCTAAGGGGCAGAACATGGCACAATTTGGTTAGAACCCTTCCACTTCTGAGATTCTATGATACTGTGATAGTTCCAACTCTGCCACTAACCAGTTTTGTGACTTTGGGAAAGTCTATTAGTCAGACTTCTTAATCCTCCTTTTTTTAAAAAAATAAGGACAACATTTATCTCTAATGGTCAAATGTAGACTGAGGATTGAATAAAAGGATGTATATGAAAGTTCTTTGAAAATTTAAGGTATTACTATTGTGTTCCATCATGTATCACAGTGGGTGTCCCATCTTACTGAAATCCATAGTCAAGGAAAATTGAGGTCCAGCTAAGTGAAATTACTTTTACTCAGGTCACACAAACTGGACCAAGGGAGAACTAAAGATCTCAACATACTGATTCTTCCATTTCTTCCCTGCCATAGATGCAAGAAGTAACCATAACCACAGAATCCAAATCTTTGACCAACCCTAACCTGAGTATTCTTACAGGCAACTTCATCTCCTTTGTCAGATCAACTGGACTGTAAATGTTTAGGTATAAACAGTCTTCAGACATTTTCAAGAAGACTTTTTCATTCCGGTTGGTAAAAAGGTCAGAGAATAACTGTCCCCCAACTGGGTCCTGGGTGCACCTGTGTGATGAAACATAAGATCATTTCTTTTCAATGGCTGTTAGGGAAACATAACTTGGGGTCACAGGACTGCAGATTTTATATCTTAGACTTTGGAACCAGAAGGGTCATTAGATATCATCTAGTTAAACACTGTCATTTTAGAGATGAGGCAACCAAGGCATAGTGAGGAAATGTGGTTGCTTAAGGTCTCACAAAGGATAACAGAGCCAGGGGTCCATCTCAGGTCCTCAGATTTTCCTTCCACTCTTCTTCATTTCCCACTTTTCCAGTGAAGGCTTAACAAAAGATTCAAATTAGTTTTTCTTTATATTTATGGAGTGAGACATGAAATTTTTGTGTATCCCAGTGTATGTCATTTCCCTGTTCTAGGCCCTAGTCTTCTCCTCTGAAAAATGAGGAGTTTGGAACTAAATGATTCCCAAGATCTCTTCCATCTCTGGTTTCCCAATCAATGATTTCCATGGATAAATACTTAGTGAATTTAGAGGAACAGGGTTATAGTAAAAAAGAGGATCTGTAGAAATCAGACTGTGAAACATTGTGGTGCCTCTAGGGTCCGCCAGACTATAGCCAGATGGAAGCATTTGGCAAGACATCAATGCCTCATTTCACCTAAGCCTATGAGGTAACTAGAGGAGCCATCATTGTCCCCATTGCATAAGTGAGGAAACTTAGAGGATAAATGACAGCTTCATGGTCACACAGTTGTTAAATGGCAGAGTCTAAGCTGAAGTCCTGATTTGCATCCAAATGTTCTTTCACTAACACCATTATTTTAAAAACCACCAGACCCATCAGTGGCAAGTGAATCATGGTTTCATGATTCAAGAATATCTTGACATTAATGAAGAATGGAGGGTAAGTGTATTTGGATCTTTCCAGACAATGTGTTCTCAGAGACTGGATGTAATAAAGCAAACAAGCTAGATGGTTACAAGGAGTACCAGCAATATCTGTCCAGGTTAGAGCTATGGCAATTCAGCTTAGCTGGGGTTTTTAGGGTAGGTGAATCACTTTGCAGCTTGGGAAACAATCCACTGGGAATCCTTCATAGGTTCCCCTCCCACAAACCTTCCAACCTCTAACAGTATTTAATATAAAGGAGCCACTTTTGTCCTAGAAGGGTAAGTTTCTTCCTTATCTTGCCTGGAACCAGGCCTCCACCTCCCTTTGCAAACAGCAGCTCCAAACCACATTGCCTTTGCCCGGGCCATCATCCCTGCCTCCTTCCTACAAAATCCTTGGATTCCACTCTTCAAACCATCATTTGTACTAACGTGGGAGCTTTACCCTTACCTTGTCTAAAGCTAGGTCTCCACTTCACTGCCCAGCCCTACCTAGCATGTATCCCCATTTCAGATTCCAGCTTCCCTTCATGTGATATCTTCACTGAGGAAAGAGTCTGTCCTGTGTTTTTGTATTTCTATCCCCAGTGAGTATTACAGTGTCTGATACATAATGAGTGTTCTATGAATCTTCTGTCTATCTATCTATCTATCTATCTATCTATCTATCTATCTATCTATCTATCATCCATCTATCTATTTAGCTGGGAAGGGGAAGGAACAGAAACATTTCCCTGGAGGCAATGCAAGAGATTTTGAAATGCTCTGAGGTTCTGAAATGATGTGAAAAACCAAAGAATAAGAACAAAGAAAATTCTCTATGATTGCCTCCAACTTAATCTTTCTCATCCCAAGAAGAAGCTGAAGACAGATGGCTTACATGGGTGGGTACGTAGTGGTGATCTTCATGTAGTCCCAGGGCTCAGGAGGCTGGGGTGGAGAGAATCTCAAAGGTCCAAGAGGAGCCTTGGCAAACGGGACACCCAGAAAAACCTGGACAGGTTTATTAAATCCTTTTAGGCTTGTATATTTGCCTTGGACTTTCCCATATTGAGTGTGCACTACAGGTGTTGAGGCTTGCCACCCTATGCAACATGAAGAGAGGGAAAAATGATTTCACTCAAAGAGGCAAGATGATGGGGTGGAATCAGCATGGGACTGGTTGAGTGATGGGCATCTTTCCCCCTCTCAGTCCTTCACTATGTGCCAACTATAGAGAAATAACAATCTCTCTGGGCCTCAGTTTCCTCACCTGTAAATTAGGGACAATACTATCTCCCTGTTACAAATATCAGATGAGAAAATGGATGTGAAAATGCTATAAAGATACCAGAGCCATAAGATCAACTCACATTTTTGCAGTACTTTAATATTCTAACAAAGCGCTTTCTCACAGCCCTGTAAGGTAAATAGTATTATGCTCCTCATCTTACAGATGGAAATACTGAAACTCCTAGAGGTTAAGACACTGCTCAAGGTCATGTAGCTAGTAGGCATTTTTTTAACTCCAAGTTCTAAGCATTTCCACTAGGGCACAGCTATCTTTAAGAATGAGGTTTAACAGGAATGCACATTTATAAAATTTCCTTTCTTGAGAATCTTTGAGTTCTTTTATTCAACACATTTTACTGAGCACTTATTATACAAAGTGCACTGGGCTGGGTGATAAGGGAAGCACAGATGAATAAGAGCCAGTACCTGCTGGAGGAAGCCTGAACAGTGACTATCATGTCATTGGTATAATCCACAACCTATCTCTGACAATGTCTAAGTGCTAAAGAGTTGCCTGAAATACATAAGGGTTAAGTGACTTGTCCAAGGTCACACAGCTAGGAAGTATCATAAGCAGTGTTTGGACCCAGAACTTCTTAACTCCAAACTCAGCACTTTGTTGACTATTCCATATCCTCTATGGCACTGCTTCTTGGTACATGGCAGCGATAGTAAGAAGTAGTAGCAGTAGCAGCAGTAGTAGTCACAGTCATAGTTGTAGTAGTAGTAGTAATAGTAATAGAAATAACATTTGTATAGAGTTTTAAGGGTGGCAAAGAACTATCATACACGTGTATGTATACATACATATGTATGTACATGTACACATACATATACATAATACATTTACATAAAGATAAACATATGCAATTTCATTGAGACATCCCAAATGAGGAAACTCCCTGTACCAATTCAGGTAAATGCCTTATAGTTTTAGAGTTTTTTAAAGCATGAAACGTTAAGAGATTTGGCCAGATCACACAAGAAGTTCATGTCACAGGCAGAATTTGAACCCAGGATGATAACTAGCTAATGATAAAGATCCCCTCTCCTCTTCTACACAGCAGATGGGGATTCAGGAACAAGGTATATGAAATCCTCTTGGATTGTGCAAGTAATTGTCATTACTGATACAGTAATTTTATCATTGTTCCAACTACTGTCATCTCTTGTTCTGGGAAAGTCCATTATCAGGAATTCTGCTCTTTGGCCAATTGGGTGAGAAATATGATGGTAAATATTTTGCAGAATGAAATCAGAGAACAAAAGTTATATATATACACTGACTTTAGTAAGGAAGGAAGTGAGGGAGAGCAGGAAGGAGGGAGGAAGAAAGGTAATGAAGGAAGTAAAGGAGGGAGGAATAAATGAAAACAAGGAGGGAGAAGGAAAAAAGAAAAAGGGAAGGAAGGAGAGAGGGAGGGAGGATAAAAATATTTAAATGCTGTGTAGGGATTATTTTCCTTGTCTTGAATATCTCCATATTTCTCCTATATATAGTGCCATCAAAGTTAGAGATCATATAATTTCAAGCCGAAAGGAACATCTGTGATCATCTATTCTAGTTCCCACCTTTTACAGGAATAAATATTTATTGAGGCTTAGGGAACAACATGAAATTAATAAGGACACATTAGTCTAATTCTCCTGATTACAAAAGTTGAAATTTCCTGCCTAGTCTAGGAGACTGTAACAAATTATCTTCTAGCCATTATTGGCTTGTTTTCCTCAGTGTCCATCTCTTTCATTTGCTCCATGAGACTTTATAGATCAATAAACTATTAGAACTGTCTAATAATTTGACTCTTAGATAGTCAGACTATCTAAGAGGTGTGATGTCAATTATTCAGTCTACCCTATCTTTTCTCAGCCCCTTAGTCATTCATGCTTCCTTCTCACAAGAAGAATCCGTTTGTGGTAGATGATTCTGCTGAATTAGAGGCCAATAGGGAAAATAGATGATGTTGATGGTCCCTTTCAACCCTAACTTCTATGATTTGGACTATCCAAGTTGATAAAATACCATGTTGCCTTTTTTTTGTCTTAATAATTACCCTACTTTTGAATTTCACTTTGGCAGAAACCAATATCCCATTGTCTTCATTTTAAGCAGAGATAGAGACTACTCCCATTTATTTGTTACTTCTCTAAGTGACTCATTTTCCCCTAGGACCCTTCCAATAGGCTAAACTAAAGCCAGAAGCACTTGTTGCTGCTCAAAGTAGGACACCCAGAAGCCAGGAAGGGGAGAGGGGCCCACGGCGTCATCAGCAAAGGGAATTGCTGCCACTTTAATAAAACCCCAAGGCTCTTTCCATGGAAAGCCACAGGAAGGCAGATTCTAGCTCTGAATCTATCAGAAATCCCAGGCCTTGCCTAGGTTTCTGCCAGGGTAATATCCAAAGCTCCGCTATTTTTGTAGGTATGTTGGGGGAAAACTTACCCCAAGTTGGTAAAGCAAGGCAGGAACACAAGACAAAGGAAAGCAACCACATGGTATCAGGAGAAATGTTTTCCCAGATGCCTGGTACAGGCACTAAAGTTGTCCTCGAGAGTGCTGATGGTTCTTGCTTTGAAGTGTTTCTCAAATGTTGTCTGACTGACTAATAAGGCCGAAGTAAAGTCAGACAAAAACCTTAAATGAATTTATCCCCTTACAAACACTGTTCTTTTATTAGGAACTGTTGGTGTTTGGAAGCTATCCCTGTAAATAACCCACTGTCTCCATCTGCTTGGTTCCATCCCCCAAATGCTCAGATTACAAGCTCATTATGGTGAAATTTATGCTAAGGAGATTTTAACCCTAAATGCAGTCTGATTTTTCTCCTTGTTTCAGGGTCGACCATAGTCAGTCACATAGTTTGGTATGAGAGGTGGTGAGATCTAGGGGGACAGACTGAAGGATTAAATAAGTCTTGGGTCTGCCCTTAGGCCCACCCACACTGTCTGTTAGGGTGATCTTGAAGAAGCCTCTTAACTTCTTGTCACTGTTCTTCTCTCATTAATAGAATGGGCATGAGTCCCTAACTGTCAGGGAGTCTAATCCTTTAGAGAAAACAAATCATTGTGATTTGTCCAAAGGAAAAAAAAATCAGTGCTAGCAGGAAATTTGAACATAGTTTGGGAAAGATTGTGAAGGAGACAAGACAGGAAGTGCTTTTCTCCAAAGAACCCAAGTAACCCATGGCCTAGTGCCCCACAAAATTCTAAGCTTACATATGCTACATCCAACCTTCAGGGTTCTCTTAGTCATTTTATCGTTGTGGTTTTGTTATGTTGTTACTCTGGTAAATCTCAAGTTACAACTTTTGTCTAGGCCCAGGATTCTTCTGTGGATCCATTAACTTGGATGGTGAAAAAATGTCATCTTTATTTTTCACTAGTGCAATAAGGGCTTGTTTTATGCATACCCAGATACCTAACATGGAGGCATCTTGCTTCTGGGAGAAGACATCCTTCATTTCCCTAGCACATGGGTGGGAATAGCCCCCTTTGCTAACTTGTGTAGCCAGAGCAGGCTACATCTTTAAACTGCCAGACTGGGCAGTCTCCTCTTTTCTATGTGGTCTTTTCCTGTGTGGGATTTGGAGAGAGTAAAGGTTCACCCACAGCATGGGCATTATGACTTGAATTGATGAGAGGGCGAAGTGCTACCTTACCCCCTCTCCTTTTAGGCCCATGACCCTGAGAAATCAGTCTTCTCAGTTTGTCCTTCTCAGTTCTAGGTGCAAACAAGGATCCTCACTAGCCTCACAATCAAGCCATGGTGACCTTGGAGCCAAGATTCCTGACTAAATGCTACAGCTAGCCAGTTCAGCAGGAAAGCCCTGAGAAGCTAGGGTGCTTAGTACTTGAGCCCAGGTGTAGCTTTCTGTTTATTACTAAGGAACTAAGCTGTGAACCTAATCCCCCATAATGAGAATTGTACTCAGAGGATTCAGGAGTATGTTTGTATATTTGTCATTATATTTTTGAAGTAAATACTCCTTTGTCAAATCTAATCTGACTATTAAGAAATTGGGATAAAAGAACCACCTTTCCAGTTAGGGGAACCCCAAAAGTAAAGGTTGGAGCCCCCAGTGGGCCTCCAAATCTCTAAGCCTCCTAAAGGGTATCAGAGAATCCTGGAGGAGGGTTGACATGTAACACATCTGGCCTTCATGCAATGGGGGCCAGGGGTAATCACTGTTACACTAAGCTTCAATTAAAATATTGAATTATCTTCAATTCAATTATTTTTTAAATCATTCTAAGAAGGGTTCTACAAACTTTGCCTGACTGACACAGGGTCCATGACACAAAAAGGTTAAAAACCCCTGGTCTGGGCTTTGAATGATGTGGATAACAGCTTTCACAGTTCCTGTACATGCCTCCTGAATTCAAGGTGACAAATGATATTATGTACAATAAAGTCTCTATCTTAAATCACAGAAAATGTACAAAACACAAAGGACTCTGGAATGCATAAACAAAGGTGAAAAGCACATAAAAGAATTCACAAACAAGCACCTCATTTCTCTCTCTCTCCAGTGGGTCTCATTTTCCCATAGGCTCCCAGAATCCTCGACTCAGCATCACCTTGTGGTTTGGACTCCTTTCAGAAGGGCACTGAACTTCAGGTTACCAGTGAGGTGACACCTTGTCATTTTAGAAACTTACTCTCTCCCTCAAGGTCCTACATAGTACATCACATAGACCACTAGTGTCACCTGTACAAGGGACTCCCCCAGGAGGAGGAACGTACTTTGTAGTAGCTACCTCTTTCTCATTAGATATGTCCTGTCAGAATAACTTCCTGTAATAGTGGAGAAAAATCAAAGCCTTTTGCCTCCCCATGTCATCATTTTAGGTCCCTGTTATTCCTCCAGCTATGGAATGGAGGTGGAGTCAGAAATGTATATCATCTTTTTCTCTCTTTAGGAAATACACCTGCTCAGGAAATTCCATTTCTCTGGATAGAAGGCCAGACCTTTGAGCTTTCCAATGTGGGGTTGCTCAAGAAGCTGTCCAAGAAATCTCCAACTAGTACAATATATCTGGGACCATACTACCTAGAATTCCCTAACTCTAAGTGGGAGGAAGGGGTTCAGGAGATAAGATCCATGAAATTCCCTTTCGGGCTGAGAGTATGGAGCTTCAGTACTGTACCACTCCTTAAGTTGTGGTCAATCTCTTAGGCCAGGAAAATCTACTCTCAGGTTGGCTGGTGTTTGGAAAGGAAAAAAAGAAAGGCAAAATGAAAGCAGGAACTCTCCATTCTGACTGTGGGGATGAACACACACACAGCTCCCATTTGCTTTTGCCCTAAGGCAGCCTTTACAGGCTCCTAAGGTGGGGAAGGAGGTGTAGGGAGCAGAAATATGGCTGCCTACTTCCCCCCAGGAGTTATTTTTCTTCAGGAGAGGGAAAAGGCAAGAAGGATCTCAGGAGGGAGAGTTCTATTAGCTTAAATCTATAGGATTACACAGTGAGTTACTCCTTCCAAAGAGTCTATCTTCCCAAGAGTCTTAGCCAATTTATTCATTTTGGGGCAGTCCTGGTAGGAGGCCAAGGGGTGGCTCAAAAAAAATCATTTTGGGAAAGTCTCAGTCAATGATGTTTAATCAAGCATTTTCTTTTTTTTTCCCTAAAAAATACCAGCGAGTATGTAAACACCATTTACAGAGAGGAATATGTACAATTAAAGGTCTCAGCAAAGGCCTACATTTTGGCTCTGGCACTTATTACTGATATGACCTTGGCCAAATGTGTTAACTTCTCATTTTCTTCATGTATAAAATGAAAGAGGTTGACTAAATTGTTTCTCAGATTCCTTCTGGTTGTAATGAATAGTCCTAAGCATATCAAACTGATCAAGAAACTCCTCTGATAAAAAGTTTACTGAGATAATGATAATATCTGGAAAACAAATTGAAATAATCACAACAGAATGGAAATAATTCACATTCCTCTAACATATGCGTTCCCAATCCCAACATGCATATATTCCCCAGGGGGACAGGAGAAGCTTGTTAAGTAGGTAAGGCAAATATGGGTAAATAATTGTATTATCCAATTGGTAAATTTCCAGAGGTTTTAATGCCACTTATAACTATTCATTTCTGTGAACAAGGGGTCTGCCTTATTTTTAATCAAATCCAAATCGAGGAAGGAAAAAAAAAGGACAACGAACATGGTAAGTGAATGACTCAGAAATTAAACCAAGAATAAAACTGTTGGTTGGAAACACAGGATCAAGGATCTCACTAATTTATTTGATTGTGTTCTAATAAACGTTCAATAATTTTATACTAAAAAATTTACCATACAAAGTTTTCTTTATTAAAAAAATCAATTAATCTCTTTATTTTTTCTCACGTATGTATTCATGACAAACCTAGAATTTATCTCCTATCATACTGCACAAAGGTGTATAAGACGGTTTACTGAAAGCCAAAAGATACAGGGACAGAAATGGCTTGGAAACACCTACTTTAGAACAAGAGTTTTCAAATCACCAATCTCAGTACAGTTCTGAGACAGGCAGTGCATGTATTCTTATTCATATTTTACAGATAAATAAGTTAATGCATTGAGAGGTTTAATGACTTTCCCATACCTGCACAGGAAGCAACTGAGTTAAGGTTTGAATCTGGATCTCCATTACTCTTTCTATCACCTCAACATATAGCCAGCAACAGGGAAAATTGTGAAGCTGATTTTTGGAGCACCTCAAACTCCCTTTTCTCTCTTTTTCTTCCTCCTAATAACATCTGCTTATCCCCTAAGTATTTAATAATGCTATTATGCTATTCACCAGACATTTCCCCAACACTATACCTTTTCTTTAGGTTAGGCACTAGAGATGGAAAGGAATAGAATATGATCTCCACACTCACTTCCCTACTGTTGCCCAGCTCCGAAACAAAATATATTCATCGACTATCTCCTGAACAGAACATGAGTTCTCTGGCCAATGTACAAACTCCCCTTGGATACAATTGATCCACTAACTTGAAACAGCAACAAAGAGTTATACATTAATCATAGGGCTTATACATTCAAGGTGGTCCTTGGATTTAGCTTTTAAAAGGAACCAAAGGAGAATTGTTCTAGCCATTCTGGAAAGTAATTTGGAACTATGTCCAAAAAGTCGTATATTGTATGTAACCTTTGGCTCAGCAATGCCACTATTAGGGCATACTCAGTCTAAAGAGATCAAAGAAAGAGGAAAAGAACCCAGTAGCAAAAAGCTAGGACTTAAGGAGGTGCCCACAAATTGAGAAA
This sequence comes from Phascolarctos cinereus, assembly GCF_003287225.1. Taxonomy (NCBI): domain Eukaryota; kingdom Metazoa; phylum Chordata; class Mammalia; order Diprotodontia; family Phascolarctidae; genus Phascolarctos; species Phascolarctos cinereus. Next base: position 274,756,244 of record NW_027555625.1, on the reverse strand, counting down.
TGGTATGAGAATGTAATGAAATACTATTGCACCATAAGGAATGATGAAAGGAATGGTTTCACAGAGAAACCTATGAAGACATGAAATCATTCTGAATGAAGTGAATAGTATCAAGGGTCAATTTATACACTTACAGCAATGCTGTGAAAAACAAACAACTTTGAAAGACTTAAGAACTCTCATCATTGTAATAACCAACCATGATGCTAGAGGATGGATGGTGAAGGCATGCTACCTACCTACTGACAGAGAGCTGATGCAGTTGGAGGTGCAGAATGAGACATGGGATCTTTGGTCATGTCCAATGTGGAAATTTGTTTTAATTGACTATACATAATTTGTTACAAAGGGTTTTTTTCTTTTTTTTCAATGTTGAGGGGTTAGAGGGAGAGAAAATCAATTTTTGTTCATTGAAAGCATTTTTTTTAAAATTTTAAAGATGTAGGAGATTTTAAAAAAGTCATAGTCACAAAGAGAGAAAAAAGACACAGATTCTCCACTCCAACCCCACCCACCCTGCACCCCACCAGGGGTAGGCCCTGAAGCTCAGAAAAGGATACATATAAAGACATTGGACTACATGTGAATCTTTAGGGTGCCCTGCATGTCCATATGGCCTATTCAAGGAACAATACGTACCCAGGGGTGGCACCAGGTGGCAACATGGAAAAAAAAACCCAGATCCTCTTACTCCATGAAACAAACAAAACATGTTGTTGGAGGAAGGTCTAATATTACAAATCCTGGTTCTTTTCAAAACACTTCATACTACCTTAGTTATATTAGAATCACAACTGAAGATTAATAATTCCTTGTATTTGTGAAAAGCATTGTACTTTTTGTGGTACTTTCAAATATATAGTCATATTTGATTCTTACAGCAGTCCTGCAAGACAGGTGGCATTTCCATTTGTCAGATGAGCTCCCTTCAGCACAAAGACAGTAACTTAGAATCATAGGACTGGGATTGGGAAGGGATTTTAAAGATTATGTAGCCCAGCTCTATCATTTTACAGATAAAGAAATTAAGTTCCTGGGATGGCAAATGATATACTCAAAGTCACAGGGGTAGAGCCTGGATTCATACCCAAGTCTTCCAGATTCAAACACGAGCCTCCTTTCTCTTGCAACTAGGCTCCCTTAAGGTAAACCAAGCAATGAACAATGCATCTACTGTGTGCACAGCCTTGTTCTGAGGGTAGAGAGAATAGAAAGTGTGACACCTCATCTTTATGAAGCGAAAAGTCTGGTAAAATAGAACAGCAATTCAATTAGTCATAATTCAAAATACTACAGAAGAGTTTATGAAAAAAATTACATATAATTTCATTGGTATAGGGATATTTCCCTGTAGAGGGGACTACTTTTACCTGTGCAGATCAGAAGCATGTCTGTAATTTACACTCTTATTTTTTTCTTTTTTTTTCTTTTTTTAAATATAAATTTATTTCTTTTTAGTTTTCAATATTCACTTCCACAAGTTTTTGAGTTCCAAATTTCTCACCCCTCCCCCAACCCCATGATGGCATGCATTCTGAATACCCCTTCCCCTGGTCTGCCTTCTCTTCTATCTCTCTCCCCTCCCTTCTCTTATCCCCTTCCCCTTCTATTTTCCTGTAGAGCAGGATAGACTACTGTACCCCATTTCCTGTATTTCTTATTTCCCAGTTGCATGTGAAAACATTTTTTTAAACATGTGTTTTTAAAACTTTGAGTTCCAAATTTTCTCCCTTCCTCCCTCCCCACCCACCCTCATTGAAAAGGCAAATGACTCAATACAGGTTGTACATGTGCAGTTATGCAAAACACTTCCAAGTAGACATGTTGTGAAAAACTAACTCTATTTCCCTTAATCCTATCCTGCCCTCCCATTTATTCTATTCTTTCTTTTGACCCTGTCCCTCCTCAGAAGTATTTGTTTCTAATTACCCTTTTTTCCCATTCTGCCCTCCTCTCTATCACCCCCCTGCTCTCTTGTCCCCTTCTCCCCCTATTTTCCTGTAGGGTAAGACAGATTTCCATACCCAAATGAATGTGTATGTTGTTCTCTCCTTAAGCCAAATCCTATGAGAATAAATTTCCCTCATTCCCTCTCACCTTCCCCTGTTTCCCCTCCACTGTGAGAGACTTTTCTTTACCGCTTTTTTTGTGTGTGAGATAATTTATCCCATTCTACCTCTCCCTTTCTTCTCCGAGTATCATCATCTCTCATCCCTTAATTTTGTTCTCCAGAAATGACCCCTTCATCTTCAACTCACCCTGCGCCCTCTATCTATATATATATATACATACATAGAATTTTTTTTTCCTTCAACTACCCTAATACTGACAAAGTTCTCATGAATTACAAATATCATCTTTCCATGCAGGAAGGTAAACAGTTCAATCTTAATAAGTCTCTTATGATTTCTCTTTCCTGTTTACCTCTTCATGTTCCACTTGAGTCCTGTATTTGAAAGTCAAATTTTCTATTCAGCTCTGGTCTTTTCATCAAGAATGCTTGAAAGTCCTCGATTTCACTGAATGACCATTTTTTCCCCTGAAGCTTGGGACAGCACATTCTCCACATTGGAAGCAGACTCTTACCTTAACAAAGAGTTTAAAAGTCAAGTAAATGGCTGGGATCATAAGCAAGCAGCACAAAGAGAGTCAGACTATATTAACTTACTTTGGTGAAAAAGATCAAAATATACAACCAGAAGAAGACCACAAAATCAAAGCTCCTACATCCAAAGCCTCCAAGAAAAATATGAATCAGTCCCAGGCCTTGGAAGAGCTCAAAAGGGATTTTGAGAAGCAAGTAAGGGAAGTAGAGGAAAAAACTGGGAAGAGAAATGAGAGTGATGCAAGAAAATCATGAAAAACAAGTCAACAGCTTGCTAAAGGAGACCCAAAAAAATACTGAAGAAAATAACACCTTAAAAAACAGCCTAACCCACATGGCAAAAGAGGTCCAAAAAGCCAATGAGGAGAAAAATGCCCTAAAAGAAAAAATTGGCCAAATGGAAAAGGAAGTCCAAAAGATTACTGAAGAAAATACTTCCTTAAAAATTAGAATAGAGCAATTGGAAGACAGTGACTTTTTTTTTAATATGGTTCATTTGCAAAATAGTTTAATAATTAATTATACTTTTACTTGGAAAGTGAGCCACTAAAAACCTATCTGTGGCCTGAAGAAGTTTAACTTATTTTAATTTTGGCACCTACCTACTGCCTAGTTGTGTAGGTCTGGGTTAGATGCAGCCTATGGAATAGATTTTGATCCCAGGACCTTGGAGTCACAATCAGAATACAACTGCTGCCCTATTACATAAGGAGAGGAATTTGAAACACCAAAGTGAGTTTCGTTGGTGGTATTTCAGAGCTGTGAAAACTAGTTAGACAGCTGGCTTGCCATCTGGCAGTAGGGAAAGAGGAGGTGTGGCGCTGCCTGCCTTCTCCCATAGGTTGGTATGCTAAGTGAAAAAGTTAAGTCAGCTCTTCGTGGGGAAACTGTGCCTGTTAGAAGGCTAATGATGAAGTTCTATTTATGGCTGTACTAAATCCTCATTTATAATATAGTGATAATAATTGTCATCTTCCATTTGCCTGGAGAGGGGATGATAACTCATGGGCTCACTGACTACTGAGCACCTTTCCCTGTATACTCTCTTCTAACTAGGATGAAAAACAGATGAGATCTAAGCTCTTGGAAGTGTTTCCCTGAGTTTTTGGTATTGTTACAATCTGAAGACAGGTCAGACTGGCTTGGGGCCACATAATGCCCCCACTACTTTGTACTTCTTTTATTGGAAATATAAAAGAAGGAATGAAAATGGAGTCAGGCAGAAGTTAAGTAATAACTTCTTATAACCTTTTCATCTTTACTAAGAAAATTTCATATCCCTTATATAATTTAATCTTTATTAGAACCCTATGATGTAAGTGAGGCCAGTTACTGTCTTAATTTTATGATTGAAGCATTGACTCTCTTAAGATCACATAAACAGAGTGACAAAGTGGGAAGATGACCTTGTGAAAGGCTCTCTTAGATCCATTGACTAGTTTTTGTATGGCTGGTCACTGTGCTCCTCTCTAACCTGGTTGGCTCCCTCTGTAAATGCTCCAGCTTATCACTGTCCAAAATATGGCACCCAACACTGAAGGCAGTACAATAGAAGTTGTTTGACTGAGGCATAATACAGTGGAACTATCACCTCCTGTGTTTTATTCTGTCATGGAGCATGCTAGACTTATATTTGGTTTGCCCCCCATGAAAGCCACACACAAATACTTTCCACATGAATTGTTCTCTAATCATGCTCACTGTATCTTGTAATTAAGATCAAGGTTAAGGTTTATTGTAATTTCTGTGGACAAACCCAGGTATTTAAGCAAAGAGCAAAGAATATAAGAAAAGGAAATAAGAAAAATGAACATGCAAGATAAAAAATGAAAGGAAAATGAGGTGTAAATAATTATTTACTACAAGTTCCTCATTTCTAAAAAGTTCTGTGAACTTCTACTAATTATTGATTTTCACCTTGGTCCAAAAGATGAGGATATTGATTTGAGTGCCGTAAGCAAACAATCAGCAAGAATTTATCAAGTACCTGCTCTGTTCCAGGAAATGTGTTAGGTGCTGGGGACATAAAGTTTCCACACTGTCTCTTTTTCCACGATTTAAAAAACAACCACCCCAACAACTCTCTTTACTGTGTATATAAGTTTAGCAAGCATGTTTACCATCCAAGACTCACGATACCCCGTCCTCTCAAAATTCTATGTTTACCCTTCAGTGGGTATCTTTTCTTTACTGCTATCAGCTTTAGTTTACCCTGAGTCCCCATTGTTAGCCACCAGCAAGTCACTAGTGCCCCACTTAAATTTAAACACTTAACATCATTTAGCATTTGGTAGGGATATTTACTTCCCTTTTTCAAATATTTTATTTTCCCTCTAATTATATGTAAAAAATTTAAAACTTTTTTTGTAAAATTTTGAGTTCAGAATTTTCTCTTTCCCTCCTTCCCCTCAGCCTCTCAGTGAGAAAGCAAGCAATTTGATACAGCTTATACACAAGCATTCACGCAAAACATATTTCCAAATTCGTCATGTCGTTAAAATAAAAAACCTCCAAGAAAAATAAAGTAAAAAGAAAAAGTATGCTTTGATCTGTATGCAGACTCCAGTAGTTCTTTCCCTGGAGGTGGATAGCATTTTGTATCCCAAATTCTTCAGAATTATCTTAGATAATTGCATTGCTGAGAATAGCTAAGTCATTCACAGTTGGTCATCATATGATATTGCTGTTACAGTGTACAGTGTTCTGTTTCTACTTGCTTCATTTTGCATCAGCCCATGTAAGAATTTACAGGTTTTTTGGAAAGTATCTTGCTTGTCATTTCCTTTTGCATAATAGTATTCCATCAAAATCATATATCACAACTTGTTCAGTCATTCCCCAATTAATGGACATTGACTCAACTTCCAATTCTTTGCCACCATTAAAAGAACTGCTATAAATATTTTTGTATGCATATGTCCTTTACCTTTTTTATATATCTTTTAAAGATACAGAGCTTGGGTCAGCTAGATGGCGCATTGGATAGAACACTGGCCCTGAAGTCAGGAAGACCTGAATTCAAATCTGGCCTCAGACCAAACACTTGACCCTTACCAGCTGTGTGACCCTGGGCAAGCAAGTCACTTAACTCCAATTTCCTAAACAACAACAATAACAACAATAAAACTAAAAATACAGACCTTGTAGTGGTATTGCTGGGTCAAAGTGCATGCATAGTTTGATTGCCCTTTGGACATAGCTCCAAATTGCTCTCCAGAATGGTTAGATCAGTTAGCAGGTCCACCAAGAGTACATGTGTCCCAATTTTCCCACATCCTCTCCAACATTTATCATTTTCCTTTTCTGTCATATTAGCCTATCTGATGGGTGTGAGGTGGTGCCTCAGAGTCATTCCTGTAATCAATAGTGATTTAGAATATTTTTTTCATGTGAATATAGACAGCTTTGATTTCTTCATATGAAAACTGTTCGTATCCTTTGACCAATTGTCAATGGGGAAATCATTTGTATTCTCATAAATTTGGCTCAGTTCTCTATATATTTGATAAATATGTAGTTCCCTATATATTTGAGAAATGAGACCCTTATCAGAGATACTTGCTATAAAAATTGTTTTCCAGGTTTCTATTTTCCTTCTAATCTAATTATCCATTTTACATCTTATAATGCTCTCTGTCTGTTGTTTAATAAAAAATTATTCCCTTCTCCATAGATCTGACACATAAACTATGCCATGCTCCCCTAATTTGCTTATAGTATAGCCCTTTATATCTAAATCATACACCCAATTTGACTTCATCTTGATACATGTTGTAAAATATTGGTTTATATCTAATTTCTGCCATAATGTTTTCTAATTTTTTCCAGAAATTTTCTCAAATAGTGAGTTCATATCCCAGAAGTTGAGGTATTTGGGTTTATCAAATACTACATTACTATGGGCATTTACTACTATTTTTTGTACACCTACTCTAGTCAACTGATCCACTACTCTATTTGTTAGCCAGTACCAAGTAGTTTTGAAGATCTGGTATGCATAGGCCAAATTCCTTTGAATTTTTTTCATTTATTCCCTTGATATTCTTGACCTTTTGTTCTTCCAGATGAAATTCATTATTATTTTTTTCTAGCTTTATAAAATAGTTTTTTTGTTGAATAAGCAAATTAATTTAGGTGGAATTGTCATTCTTATTATATTGACTTGACCTACTCATGAGCAATTGATATTTTTTCAGTTATTTAGAGATGACTTGATTTGTGTGAAAAATGTTGTGTAATTTTCTTCGTATGGTTCCTGGGTTTGTCTCAGCAGGTAGACTCCCAAGTACGTTATATTTTCTACAGTTATTTTAAATAAAATTTCTCTGTCTCTTGCTACTGGGCTTTGTTGGTAATATGTAGTAATATTGATAATTTATATGAATTTATTTTATATCCTACAACTTCACAAAAGTTGTTAATTGTTTCAAGTAGTTTTTTAGTTAATTCTCTAGAATTCTCTAAGTAGACCATCATATTATCTGGAAAGAGTGATAGTTTTGTTTCCTCATTGCCTATTCTAATTCCTTCAATTTCTTTTTCTTCTCTTATTTCAATAGCTAACATTTCTATTACAATATTGAATAATGGTAATGATAATGTGCATCCTTGCTGCACTCCTTACGTTACTGGGAAGACTTCTGTGTTCTCAGCAGTGGAGTTTGAATGCTTGACAGTTTAGCTCAAAAAAAAAAAGACCTCTGTGGCCAATACCTCTTGACTGGTGATCTTCACAATCTTCCTAAGACAATTCGAATGTGTTAATTGTTTGAATGCTCTATTTCTTGTTCTTTTAACTTGGGTATCTTATATTTTTGCAGTTATTCATCCATTTTATTTAAATTGTCAATTTTATTGGCAAATAGTTGGGTAAGATAGGTTATAATAATACTGTATTTCTTTGTTAATTATGAATTTACTTTTTTCACTTTTGATAGTGATAATTAGGCTATATATTTGATTCTTAAATGGCTCCTAGTTTTATTTGTTAAGTAAAAGTTTTAAGCTTTTAATTCTTTTTAACCAATTTCTTCTTTGAATTCCAGTGTTTCTATTAAGGTGCTTAATTTTAAATAGTTATCAGTCTTTTACTTTTTTTTAGTTGCACCCCCAATTTGCTGATATGTTCTTTCTCTCTCTTCTTTTTTTAATTTTATTTTTTTAAATACAAATTTATTTATTTTCAGTTTTCAATATTTACTTCCACAAGATTTTGAGTTCCAAATTTTCAACCCATCTCACCCCTCCCCCCACCCCAAGATGGAACACATTCCGAATATCCCTTCCCTTAGTCTGCCCTCTCTTCTATCTCTCCCCCCCTTCTCTTATCCCCTTCCCCTTCTATTTTCCTGTAGGGCAGGATAGACTTCTGTACCGCATTTCCTGTATTTCTTATTTCCCAGTTGCATGTGAAAACATTTTTTTAAACATACATTTTTTAAAACTTTGGGTTCCAAATTTTCTCCTTTCCTCCCTCCCACCCACCCTCATTGAAAAGGCAAGCAACTCAATATAGGTTATACATGTGCAGTTATGTAAAACACTTCCATAGTAGACATGTTGTGAAAAACAAACTCTATTTCCTTTAGTCCTATCCTGCTCTCCCATTTATTCTATTCTTTTGTTTCACCCTGCCCTTCTTCAGAAGTTATTTCCTTTTGATTACCCCCTTTCCCAATATGCCCTCCTCTCTATCATTCCCCTGCTCTCTTGTCCCCTTCTCCCCGTATTTTCCTGTGGGGTAAGACAGATTTCCATACCCAAATGAATGTATATATTTTTCCCTCCCTAAGCTGAATCCTATGAGAATAAGATTCACTAATTCCCTCTCACCTTCCCCTGTTTCCCCTCCACTGTGAGAGACTTTTCTTTTCTACTGTTTTTTGTGAGACAGTTTATGCCATTCTACCTCTCCCTTTCTTCTTCTTCGAGTATCCTCTCTCATCTCTTAATTTTATTCTCCAGGTGTGACACCTTCATCTTCAACTCACCCTGTGCCATCTATCTATCTATCTATCTATCTATCTATCTATCTATCTATCTATCTACATATAATTTTTTCCCTCCAACTACCCTAATATTGACAAAGGTCTCATGAGTTATAAATATCATCTTTCCATACAGGAATGTAAACAGTTCAACCTTACTAAGTCTCTTATGGTTTCTCTTTCCTGTTTACCTCTTCATGTTCCACTTGAGCCCTATATCTGAAAGTCAAATTTTCTATCCAGCTCTGGTCTTTTCATCAAGAATGCTTGAAAGTCCTCTATTTCACTGAATGACCATTTTTTCCCCTGAAGGATTATACTCAGTTTTGCTGGGTAGGTGATTCTTGGTTGTAATCCTATTTCCTTTGCCCTCTGGAATATTATATTCCATGCCCTGTGGTCCTTTAATGTAGAAGTTGCTAAATCTTGTGTTACCCTGATTGTGTTTCCACAACACTTGAAATGTTTCTTTCTGGCAGCTTGTAATATTTTCTCCTTGACCTGGGAACTCTGGAATTTGGCTACAACATTCCTAGGAGTTTTCCTTTGGGGATCTCTTTCAGGAGGAGATCTGTGGATTCTTTCCATTTCTATTTTGCCTTCTGGTTCTACTGTATCAGGGCAGTTTTCCTTGATAATTTCTTGAAAGATGATGTCTAGGCTCTTGTTTTGATCATGGCTTTCAGATAGTCCAATAATTTTTAAATCCTCCCTCCTGGATCTATTTTCCAGGTCAGTTGTTTTTCCAATGAGATATTTCACATTCTCTTCTGTTTTTTCATTCTTTTGGATTTGTTTTACAGTGTCTTGATTTCTCATAACATCACTAGCTTCCAATTGCTGCATTCTAATTCTTAAGGAAGTATTTTCTTCAGTAATCTTTTGGACTTACTTTTCCATTTGGCCATTTTTGCTTTTTAGGGCATTCTTTTCCTCATTGGCTTTTTGGACTTCTTTTGCCATTTGGGTTAGGCTATTTTTTAAGGTGTCATTTTCTTCTGTAATTTTTTGGGTTTCCTTTAGCAAGTTGTTGACTTGTTTTTCCATGATTTTCTTTCACCACTCTCATTTCTCTTTCCAGTTTTTCCTGTATTTCTCTTACTTGCTTCTCAAAATCCCTTTTGAGTTCTTCCAAGGCCTAGGATTGGTTCATATTTTTCTTAGAGGCTTTGGATGTAGGAGCTTTGACTTTGTTGTCTTCTTCTGGTTGTATGTTTTGATATTCTTTGTCACCAAATAAGATAATACAGTCTGATTCTTTTTTGTGAGGTTTGCTCATGATCCCAGCCAGTTACTTGAGTTTTAAACTCTTTGTTAAGGTAAGAATCTGCTTCCAATGTGGAGAATGTACTGTCCGAAGCTTCGGGGGTTTGTACAGCTGTTTTCAGAGATACTTGTAGGGACCTGTAAATTTTCAGTTCTTCTGAGGTGCTGTGATAAGGGGCGAGGTGTTTACTCCTTTCCTGGACTGTGCTCTGGCCTATTAGTGACCACAAACACTCCTTTCTGTCCTGGAAGTGTGAGGAGGGTTTTCTCTTCCCAGGCACTACAAGCTCCACCATGCCAGCTCTCTTCGTAGCCCTAGGACCACCACCCAGAACTGTGACCCAGATCCAAGCATGGGCAAAGCAAGGGATTCCTGCTTCAGCACCAGCAGAGAGATCCCTGCAATCCCCCTCTGATCAGCTGCTTTATTCCCCCTCAATCTGTGGGCCTGAAGCTCAGGAGGCAGCTGCCCCCCCAGCACCATGCTCTTGGGGAACTGTATCTGCGACCCTGAGCTCCTCTCTTAACACCGCAGAAACAGACTTTTCCCACTGACCTTCTAAGTTGTCTGGCGTTCCTGGGTTGAGAAGTCTGGAAGCCACCACAGCTGCCTGTGATTTAATCCTCTGAGGCCTGCTCTAGTTTTGCTGTAGCCTGCACCCCAACGCCACACTGCGATCCTCTCTCAGCCTGGTGCAATATACCTTTCTGATCAACCATCCAGGTTGTCTTGGGCTGGAAATTTCTTTCAATCTGTCTTTTTGTGGGTTCTGCTGCTTTAGAATTTGTTTCGAGCTATTTTTTATAGATATTTGGAGGGGTTTTGGGGAGAGCTCAAGCAAGTCACTGCTTTCACTCTGCCATCTTGGCTCCACTTTCTCTCTCTTCTTGATCAAAGTGTTTTGAGTTATAAATTCTCCCCTAAGGTCTGCTTTGCCTGCCTATCTAATTTTGCAATGAAATTCTTGATCACTTCTGTGATTTGTCATTTGACCCATTGGTTCTTTAGGACTAGTTTATTTAATTTCTTTAACTTTTCTTCAATGACCCATTATTAAATATAACTTTTATTGTATTGTCTTCAGTAAAGGATTTAAAACATATGTTTTTCCCCATTTGTTCATGACATTTTTAATGCACTCATATATGGCCAAATTTTGTAAATCTGTCCATACTTTACATAGTTGATGTACACTTATGTGTGTATGTGATATTCACACATATACATGTAAGTTTATATGGACATATATACCTATATGTTTATATAAGTATTTATGTATATGCATATATGTATTGTGTATATTTATATATATACACATATATACATTCATACATACATAGCTATATTTTCTATCTCTCAATCAATGATCACCAGAGACTTACTACATTTAATAAACATAATTTATTAATTTAATTATTAATTAATTAATTAATGTTAGTTTTCCAAATTCTATTTTCTTTAATTATATTTGGGTCCTTAACTTTTTTCCTATTCATTTTTGGGTTAGAGAGTCTGGCTCTGACTACCGTTACAATTTTACTATCTATTTCATTTTGTAATTTAACTTTTTGTTTAGTATTAAGATGCTATGCCATTTAGCGAATATATGTTAAGTACTGAAATTAAGTCATTGTCTGTGTTATCTTTCAGCAAGATATAGTTTCCCTGTTTATCTCTTTTAATCAAGTCTAATTTTGCTGTTGTCTTCCCTGAAAGATTCTGTTTCATATCAGTTAAATTATAATAGATTTTGCTCCTGTCTTTTATTTTAACTCTTTGTGAATCTTTATGTTTCAAGTGTATTTCTCATACAAGTAAACATATTGTCAGATTCTGCTTTCTAATACACTTTTATATCCTTTTCCAATTTATGGATGTTTATCCCATTCACATTGATAGTGATGATGGTGAATTTTGTACTTCCTCTACCCCATTTTCTTATACTTTTCCCTCTCATTACTCCCCAACACTTTTTTTTTTAAATAAAGAATAGGGCTATGGAACAGGAGTGTGCTCAGCATCAGTACTCTGTCCTTGATACAATCAGCTTCTGATTCCTTACTCCTCTTCTCTTCTACTTACTCAGAACTCAGTCATAGGTTCTTAGTCTTTTTTCCCTTCCTTTAAATCTTTCTTCATAATGTTCTCCCTGTGACCATAGGATTTATTTTGCTTCTGTCTAATCTGTCCCATAATCTACCTTCAGCATCATTTCTTCCTTTTCCTTCTTCCTGTTCTCTCCTATTTTTCTTTTGAATTCAGTGTATTTCTGTGTCAAATACTCTAGTGTGTGCGTGTATGTGTATGTATACTTTACCATCTTTTGACCAGTTTAGATTAAAATTAGGTTCAACTGATGCCTTCTCACCCACTCCTATCTTGTTTGTATGTACTTCTATTTATACCCTCAATCATGTGAGATAATGAGTTTTTCATCCCAATTCTTATCCTTTTCTTCCCTAGTGTATTTTCCTCCTTTCCTTTCTTCTCTTAAGATGATTAAAACAACACAATCACTCTCAGGCTTTCATTCTTATTTGACTCACTGTATGATCACTGATGACATTAAGGTTCTAAAGGGATGCTTGCATCATCCATCCCCCATTAGGATGTAAACATTTGTTCCCTATATGGTCTCTTCTGATTATATTTACCTTTACTTTTTCTCTTTACTCCCCTATCTATATCTCAAATTTTCCATTCATCTCTTATCTTTTCATTGGGAATATTTGGAAGTCCTTTATTTCATCAAATATCTATTTCTCCCCTTTAAGATTTTACTTAGTTTTTCTAGGTAAATTATTATTAGTTGTATACCTATGTAATTTTTGTTTTTGAATATCATATCTCATGCTATTTGCTCCTTTATAGTAGTAACTGCCAAATAGTCAAGCTAATAAACATTTGATAAATCCCTACTGTGTGGCAGTCACTGGGCTGAGTACTGGAGATACAAATAGGAAAAAAAAAAAGGTAGTTCCTGCTTTTAAGGAGCTTACAATCTAGTGAGGAAAGACAATACACAAAAAGAAACTGAAAAGCAGAGAGAGGGTGAGGCTACCAGAGGATATTTGGTGTGGTGGTATGATGTTCATGGAGTTAAAACCAATCAAAGCAGCCAATGGAAAATGTAATTAGCTAGAAAGTTCTGAGTCCTTTACAAAGGAAGGCTTTGAGAGAAGTTTATTGCTCTGCCCTCTGGCCCTCCGATCAGAGAGAAGAGACATATGAGGGTGATGAAGAGACATTGAGTATCAAAGTTGGATCAGTCTCCATGATGATGAGATTTCAGGTGATAATGAGCTTATCCTGTAGGAAGGTCTGATTAGTTGGAGTTGAAAACTTAAGGAGTTGAAACTAAGCAGAGCAGCTGATGGAAAATGGGGGGGGGGGGAAATCTGTATCAACCTTACAGTGGCTTATCATTAAGGAATATTTATAATATTTTTTATTTGACATGGAAGCTCTGAATTTTGCCTCTGAAGTTCCTGGAAGCTTTCATTTTAGAGTTTATTTCAGGGGGATGATTGGTGGATTGTTTTTATTTTCACTTTACCCTCTTGTTCTTATCTCTGAGCAATTGTCTTTGATAATTTTTTTAAATATGACACCTAAGCTCCCTTTTGGTTATGGCTTTCAGGGAACTCCCAAATTCTTAAATTATCTCTTCCTGATCTATTTTCCAAGTCAGTTGTTTCTACTATGAGATAACGTACATTTTATTCTACTTTTCAGTCCTTTGACTTTATTAAACATTTCTTGTTGTGTTATTGAGTCATTAATATCTGTTTAGTCCAATTCAATTTTAAGAGGGTCTGCTAACTTGGGTAAGGTTTTGTACCATGTATGCTAAGTTGTTATTTCTCTTTCCAAGATTTTCTTCTAAAGCTTACAGGGTAATGTAGTCTTAGCATCCTCAGGAGGAATATCACTTCAATAATATAGGCACAGCAAAAATGGCTCCATATCACCAAAAATGTCACACTTGGAATCTGGCTTTTATACCCTTCAATCTACTGAAACAGCTCTCAAAGATTACCACCAAACTTTTAAGTGCCAAAACCAATGGCCTACTTCAGTTTTCATTCTCCTTGATCTCTCTGGAGTGTTTGACGGTGTTGACAGTTTCCTTGACTTCATTTTTTCTTGACTTTCATTATACAGTTTTTTCTTAGTTCATTTGTAACCTATTGGAACACTTTTTAAAAAATTCCTTGGTTCATCATCATTCCTTCATAGCCTATGAATCACTGACTCCTAAGGTTTTGTTTTGATATCTGTTTTCTTCTCTATGCTCTCTGCTGTTCTCATATACTCCTGTGGGTTTAAACATAATATTTATGCAAGTGTAACAGAGGCAGCATGGTTTCTTGGGTAGAGAGCTGGTTTCTGAATCATGTCATCTGAACTGAAGTTCTTCCTCTGATTCATACTGGCTGTGTGGCCATGGGCAAGTCATTTAACCTCTGAAATAACTTTCTAAGAGTGTAAATTGATCCAGGGGGCGGAGCCAAGATGGTGGAGTGAAAGCAGTGACTTGCTTGAGCTCTTCCCCAAACCCCTCCAAATACTCATAAAAAATGGCTCTAAACAAATTCTGAACCAGCAGGACCCACAAAAAGACAGAGTGAAACAAATTTCCAGCCCAAGACAACCTGGATGATTGATAAGAAAGGGGTATTGAGCTGGGCTGGGAGCGCAGCACAGCATGGGCGTGCAGGCCGCAGCAAACCTGGAGCAGGCCTCACAGGACTGAATTGTGGGCAGCTGTGGAGGTTTCCAGAATCCTCAATCCACGAATGCCAAAGACAACTTAGAAGGTCAGGGGGAAAAGTCTGTTTCTGTCTGTGCTGAGAGAAGAAATCAGGGTCTCAGCTCCATTCCCCAAGAGCATGGCCCTGGGGGGGCAGCTGCTTCCCGAGCTTCTGGCCCACAGACTGAGGGGGAATCCAATGGCTGATCAGAGAGTGATTTCAGGGATCACTTTGCCAGTGCTGAGGCAGGAATCTCTTGCTTTGCCCTGTTTGGATCTGGGTCACAGTTCTGGCAGTGCTGGGGTGAGGAGGAGCTGGCTGGTGGAGCTTGTAGTGGCTGTGGAGAGAACCCTCCTCACAGTTACAGGACAGAAAGGAATACTTGTGGTCACAGGCCAGGAAAGGAGTAAACACCTGCCCCTTATCATACCACCTTGGAAGAACTGAAAATTTACAGGTCCCTACAAGTATCTCTGAAAACAGTACAAACCCCTGAAGCTTGGGACAGTACATTCTCCACATTGGAAGCAGACTCTTACCTTAACAAAGAGTTTAAAACTCAAGTAATTGGCTGGATCATGAGCAAGCAGCGCAAAAAGAGTCAGACTATATTATCTTACTTTGGTGAAAAGAAGATCAAAATATACAACCAGAAGAAGACAACAAAGTCAAAGCTCCTACATCCAAAGCCTCCAAGAAAAATATGAATCAGTCCCAGGCCTTGGAAGAGCTCAAAAGGGATTTTGAGAAGCAAGTAAGGGAAGTAGAGGAAAAACTGGGAAGAGAAATGAGAGTGATGCAAGAAAATCATGAAAAACAAGTCAACAGCTTGCTAAAGGAGACCCAAAAAAATACTGAAGAAAATAACACCTTAAAAAATAGCCTAACCCAAATGGCAAAAGAGGTCCAAAAAGCCAATGAGGAGAAAAATGCCCTAAAAAGAAAAATTGGCCAAATGGAAAAGGAAGTCCAAAAGATTACTGAAGAAAATACTTCCTTAAAAATTAGAATAGAGCAATTGGAAGCTAGTGACTTTATGAGAAATCAAGACACTGTAAAACAAATCCAAAAGAATGAAAAATTAGAAAACAATGTGAAATATCTCATTGGAAAAACAACTGACCTGGAAAATAGATCCAGGAGAGAGAATTTAAAAATTATTGGACTATCTGAAAGCCATGATCAAAAAAAGAGCCTAGACATCATCTTTCAAGAAATTATCAAGGAAAACTGCCCTGATATAGTAGAACCAGAGGGCAAAATAGAAATTGAAAGAATCCACAGATCTCCTCCTGAAAGAGATCCCCAAAGGAAAACTCCTAGGAATATTATAGCCAAATTCCAGAGTTCCCAGGTCAAGGAGAAAATATTACAAGCTGCCAGAAGGAAACAATTCAAGTACTGTGGAAACACAATCAGGATAACACAAGATTTAGCAGCTTCTACATTAAAGGACTGCAGGGCATGGAATATAATATTGAGGAGGGCAAAGGAGATAGGATTACAACCAAGAATCACCTACCCAGCAAAACTGAGTATAATCCTTCAGGGGAAAAAATGGTCATTCAGTGAAATAGAGGACTTTCAAGCATTCTTGATGAAAAGACCAGAGCTGAATAGAAAATTTGACTTTCAAATACAGGACTCAAGTGGAACATGAAGAGGTAAACAGGAAAGAGAAATCATAAGAGACTTATTAAGATTGAACTGTTTACATTCCTGCATGGAAAGATGATATTTATAACTCATGAGACTTTGTCAGTATTAGGGTAGTTGGAGGAAAAAAATTATATGTATGTATATAGATAGATAGATAGATAGATAGATAGATAGATAGAGGGCACAGGGTGAGTTGAAGATTAAGGGGTCATATCTGGAGAATAAAATTAAGGGATGAGAGGATTATACTCAGAGAAGAAGAAAGGGAGAGGTAGAATGGGGTAAATTATCTCACAAAAAAAAAACAGAAAAGCTCTTACAGTGGAGGGGAAAGGGGAAGGTGAGAGGGAATGAGTGAATCTTATTCTCATAGGATTTGGCTTAAGGAGGAATAACATACACATTCAATTGGGTATGGAAATCTGTCTTACCCTACAGGAAAATAGGGGGAAGGGGAAGAGAGCAGGGGGATGATAGAGAGGAGGGCAGATTAAAGGGGTAATCAGAAGAAATACTTCTGAGGAGGGACAGGGTCAAAAGAAAGAATAGAATAAATGGGAGGGCAGGATAGGATTAAGGGAAATAGAGTTAGTTTTTCACAACATGTCTACTATGGAAGTGTTTTGCATAACTGCACATGTACAACCTATATTGAGTTGCTTGCCTTTTCAATGAGGGTGGGTGGGGAGGGAGGGAGGGAGGGAGAAAATTTCTAACCCGAAGTTTTAAAAACACATTTAAAATAATGTTTTCACATGCAACTGGGAAACAAGAAATACTGGAGATGGGGTACAGAAGTCTATCCTGCCCTACAGGAAAATAGAAGGGGAAGGGGATAAGAGAAGGGAGGGGGAGAGATAGAAGAGAGGACAGACTAGGGGAAGGGATATTCAGAATGCATGCCATCTTGGGGTGGGGGGGGGGTGAGATGGGGTGAAAATTTGGAACTCAAAAACTTGTGGAAGTGAATGTTGAAAACTAAAAATAAATAAAATTATATTTTTTTAAAAAAGGGACTTGTGGGGACCTGTCAATTTTCAGTTCTTTCAAGGTGGTATGGTAACGGGTGAGGTGTTTACTCCTTTCTTGGCCTGTGCTCTGGTCAGTTAGTGACCAGAAGCACTCCTTTCTGTCCTGGAACTGTGAAGAAGGTTTCCTCTCCGCAGTCACTATGAGCTCCACCGTGCCAGTGCTCCTCCTCGCCCCAGCACCACCACCCAGAGCTGTGACCCAGATCCAAAAACAGGTAAAGCAAGAGATTCCTACCTCAGCACTGGCCAAGATATCCCTGCAATCCCCCTTGGATCAACCACTTGATTCCCTCCCAGTCTGTGGGCCAGAAGCTGAGGTTGAAGCCACCACCACGGTGCCTGTGCTCTGTGCTCTGGAACTGGCCCAGAGACCTAGCACCTCTCTCACCACAGAAACAGACTTTTCCCACTGACCTTCTAAGTTGTCTTTGGTAGTCCTGGGTTGAGAAGTCTGGAAACCACCACAGCTGCCCTCAGTTCAGTTCTCTGAGTCCTGCTCCAGGTTCACCAAGGCCTACAAGCCAACACCGAACTGCCCTCTTCTCCCAGCCAGGTGTGATATACCTTTCTGATTAATCATCCAGATTGTCTTGGGCTGGAAATTTGCTTCACTCTGTGTTTTTGTGCATTCTGCTGCTTTAGAATTTGTATAGAGCCATTTTTTATAGGTATTTGTAGGAGTTTGGGGGAGAGCTCAAGCAAGTCACTGCTTTGCTCTGCCACCTTGGCTCCACCCCCAACTCCCAAGTATTTTATATTGTTTACAACTATTTTAAATGGCATTTATTTTTCTATCTCTTCCTGCTGGGCTTTGTTGTTCATATAAATAAATGCTGATGTTTATGTGCGTTTCTCATATATACTGCAAATTTATTAAAGTCATTAATTATTTCAAATAGTTTTTAAATTTATTCTTGAGGATTCTCTAGGTATACCATCAAATCATCTGCAAAGAGTGATGGCTTTGTTTCATTGCCTATTTTAATTCCTTCAATTTCTTTTTCTTCCCTTTTTGCTATAGCTAACATTTCTAGCACTGTATTGAATAATAGTGGTGATAATTGGCATCCTTACTTCACCCCTGATCTTATTGGGAAAGTTTCTAACTTATTCCCATTATAGGTAATGCTTGCTGAT
Organism: Phascolarctos cinereus; assembly: GCF_003287225.1. Lineage (NCBI taxonomy): Eukaryota > Metazoa > Chordata > Mammalia > Diprotodontia > Phascolarctidae > Phascolarctos > Phascolarctos cinereus. The sequence continues at coordinate 274,737,804 of NW_027555625.1, read as the reverse complement.
GGTTTTAGACAAATGCTGCTTATCATTTTAGGGAATGCTCCCTTTATTCCTGTGCTGTCTAGTATTTTTAATTAGAATGAATGCTGTATTTTGTGAAAAAAACTTTATCTATTGAGATAATCATAAAATTTCTGCTGGTTTTGTTATCAATATAGCCTGTTATGTTGATAGTTTTCCTAATATTGAACCAACCCTTTGTTGTTAGCACAAATCTAATCTGGTCCCAGTGTATAATCCTTGTGATATATTGCTGTAATTGCCTTGCCAATATTTTGTTCAACTTTTTTTAAAATTGATATTCATTACAGAAAATGTTCAATAATTTTCTTTCTCTTTTTTAACTCTTCCTGGTTTAGGTATTAGCACAATATTTGTATCATGAAAGGAGTTTTGTAGGACTCCTTTTTTCCAAAATAGGCAAATAGTTGTTTTTTTATACTATTGGAATTAATTTTTCTTCAAATGTGTGGCAGAATTCACTTGTCAACCCATCTGGCTCTTGGGACTTTTTCTTAGGGAGTTTATTAATGGTTTGTTCAATTTATTTTATAAGATGGTAGTGTTTAGGCATTCTATTTCCTTCTCTGTTTATCTGGGTAATTTATATTTTTGTAAATATTCATCTATTTCATTCAGATTATCAGATTTATCGACATGTATTTGGGCAAATTATTTTCTAATGATTGCTTTAATTTCTTCCTCATTGATGTTCATTTCACCCTTTTCATTGTAGAACAGAAGGAGAAGATTCTATTTGAAACCAGAAATCTCTATTAAGTAGAACTTGCTTTTCTTTTTAAGATTATAAGATATTCAACATGTAATTTCCAAAGCTATCCTGCTTATCTGTTCTCTTTGGTTGGGGCTATGGGGCAACCCTATCCACACCACCCCCTCTCTCTCTTCCCTCTTCCCTCTGGGTGGGGTCAGGGAAAGAAAAGCAAAACCCCTGTAACAAATATCAAAGTCAAGCAAAACAAATCCCCACATTGCCCATGTTTGCTGAACCACCATCAATGATGTATGAAAGATCCTAGGAAGTGGGGAAATCATCTCAAAATTAATGAAGAGCAAATATCCTAATTTTTAAAAAAATGTAAGTGAATAGAAACCACAAAACTTAGGCCAGTGAGTTTGACTTTGATTCTTGAGAAAATTCTACATTAGATAATCAAAAGGATGTTTGATGAACATTTAGAAATGAAGGCAATGATTACAAAAAGCCAGAATGAATACATCAAGGATGGGTCATGCCAGACTAATTTCCTTTTTTGACAGTTTTAAAAGACTACTACTAGATGAAGGGAATGCTTCTTATAAAGATGATAGAAAGCTATGAATTGGATGATGGAACAATCAGATGGATTCAGAATTGGCTGGATGGTTGTTATTAATGGTTCCATGTCAAAGGAGTAGAAGTTCTCTAGAGGAGCACCACATGGATATGTTTTTGGTCATGTGTTTTTTATTATTTCTATGAGTGATTTGGACAAAAGCATAGATTGTATACTCATCAGATTTGCAGATGACACTAAGATGGGAAGGATCCAGAAGGATCCTGACAGATTAGAGTATGGGGCTGAATCTAGAAAGATGTTATTCATTAAATGAAAGAATATTTGTGAATTGCTTTGAAAACCTTAAAGTGTTATGCAAATGTTATCATCATCATTGTTATTTTTGTTATTATTAAAAATGTAAAATCTTGCACTTGAACACAAAAATAAAATTTGCAAATACTAGATAGAAGAGGCATGGATAGAAAATAGGGATTCTGGAAAGAGTCTGGGAGTTTGAATGTATTGCAAGCTCAGTCTGAGTTACTGGGTATGATGTGGTGGTCAAAAAGCTAATGTGACCTTGAGCTTCATTATGAGCACAGTTTCCAGGAATGAGGACATAATGGTGCTTTTGAACTCTGCCCTCCTCAGACCTCTTCTGGAGAATTCTGTTCAGTTCTGGAGGCCATAACTTATGAAGGTTATAGATAAGCTGGAGAATTCCAGAAGATAAGAAGGATAATGAAGACCTTTGAGTTCAAGACATATCAGGGTTGGTTGGAGGAACTAAGCATGAGAAAAGAAGACTCAGAGTCTTCAAGCATTCAAAGACTCCCATATGGAATATGGTAAAGATTAGACTTGCTCTGTCCCAAGAGAAGAGAATCAAAACCAATGGGTAGAAGTTGGTAAAGAAGTCAATTTAGACTTATTTTGGGAAGAAATTCTTAATTAGAGTTATACAAAAGCAGAATGGCCTGATTCTAGAGGCAGTGGATTTCCCCTCTGGAGGTTTTTAAGCAGAGGCTGGAGGACAACTTGTAAGTTTGTTTTAGTGGGGAGTTCCTTCAAGTATGGGTTGGACAAAATGGTCATTGGGGTTCCTTCTAACTCTCAAATTCTGTGATTCTTGGTGATATGACATACTCAACTACAGTAAAGATATACCATCAGAGTTCATAGAATTGGGACAGACCTTGGAAGACTATCTGGTCTAATCCCTTATTTTACAGAAGAGGAAACTGAGATTCAAAGAGGTTAAGTGACTTGCCTAGGGTCATATAGATAGTAAACACTAGCAGCAATATTTAAACCTAAGGCTGTTGCTGGAAGAGAACTCAGAAGCCATCAAAAAGCCCTCCTTATGTTATAGAAATATTTTCCTCAGAAACAAGGTAGAAGAAAAAAAAAAACAAAGCCAAAAACTTACCAGTGTTCTGTCCATCCACTTTCATAGGCCAAAAAAAAAAAAAGTAATCCCTTCCCAAACCATCCTTTACAGGGGAGCCAGTCAATTAATCATGCAGATAGTATTCTTCAGTGAAACCTATCTACCAGGAATTGCCAAGGGAAGGATCCAAAACCAGTGATTCATTTTGATGCAGCCTCAGCCACCAGCACGTAATCAAGAAATGTATTTTTTTTTCACTCTCATTTAGGTGCTGTTAGAGTTTCCACAGGTAGAATAATGCAGAGATTTAAAGAACAAAGGTCCCAGGAGGTGGTACACTGTAAGTGGGCTGGGTTTGACCAATAGGAAGTAAGTGGATTGTTCCAAGAAGACCCCAAAATCAAGATAGGGGTCGAGCCAGCTCAGACCAGTTAGGGTCAACCTGAGGACACCTGCAAAATGTTAGTGCGCCTGCTTAATGAACTTCATTACTATTATCTGACACACCCCGCATAAAATTAGAGCCTCATTAATGAGTCATGGGACGTATGACCAAGCGAGGGGGAACATACTTGAGCATATCAAGGGGAAACATGTAAGGAAAGGTGTAACCTGGGAAGGGATGGACCAATCCTGGCTTGGGAGGTTTTGCACCGAATTCAACTGCATAAAAGCACACTTGCCCTTACACTCAGGGCCCACCCCTCCTGAAGAGGGGTGGAGCCTGCTTCTGGCCAGAAACATCTAAATCCTCTGGACTTTCTTTATAATAAACTTTCTTGATACTAAAATTTTGATGTCAAGCCTATTTCTAACAGTGCCAATGAGCATGTCCATAGCCTTCAAAGCAATAGTTCTTAACCTGTTCTATGTCATAGATCCCTTTGGCAATCTGGTGAAGTCTATGGATCCCTTCTCAGAATAATGTTTCAAAATACATTAAAATAAAACACAGAGGATTACAAAGAAAACCTGTCATATTGAAATACAATTTGACATTGCACCTAAATGGCAGAGTTGACATTTGTTTAACGCTTTGCTTTGGAAAGTACTTTCCTTACAACCCATCTATGAGGCATAAAGACTTCAAAACCCATTTTGCAGTTAAGAAAAAAAGCCCAGAGAGATTGGAATTTTCTCAAGATCAGCCCATCTGTGAGTACTTTTTAAGAGCCAACTGTGTGCCAGACACTGCTAGATGCTGGCGATACAAAGAGATGGTTGAAGAGAGCCAGGGGAATTCTCTCTACTCATACCTTAGAGTTCTTATGCTAAGAAAATCACTTGAGGCATTAGATTGACTGTATAAGGTAACAGGGGAGCATAAATTGCTTTGACATCAGATGGTAGAGAAATTATTTGGGTGGAAGGAGGGATGGGCAGTTCAAGAAGTCTCCATCCAGAAGAAGTTTAAGGATGGGTAGGATTTCAAGGCAGAGGGGAGGGAGGGGGAAAGAGCAGTGGGACAAAGGTGTGTAAGCAGAAAATGGGGAGCTTCCACTACTCGTATTTTTGTTACTGGTCCCTAAGGAAAGCCAGTGTTTTGGATGCCAAACCTTTGAGGTTAATGTGTGAGAATACAGCCACGTGTAGCATATCCCTTAGTGCCCCCATCAAACACCCCGGGTTGGATATGTGCAGTATTTACAAGGTCAAAGACAATGTCTTTGTTATCCTTATATTTCTCTCTCTTCTCCTGTCTCCTTTCCCCACTCTTGCCACCGCTCCACCCCAAAGCACAGGGTCCTGGATATTGTATGAACCTAGTAAATAGCAGTTTGTAGAATTGAATTGCCTAGTCTGGCTACAGGGCAAGTCAAGTTCCCTTGACAGTCTGTGAGATCTATGGGGACACCAAAGCAGCAAACTGCAAGGGTCTGGTGCCAATTCCAGGAATCACAGGGGTTCCCCAGTGAAATCCTAAGACTGCATTCAGAACCAGGGAGACAGAAAACATGTTAGGCAAGGTAGGTCTGGTCTCTGTCTTTCTCCACCAGCAAGATTCAGGTCTTCTCCAAGCAGCAAGCTACTAGTTAAATGGCACTAAGATTTATTGTGCAGAACAGAGTGTCAGGCTCCTTAATGCTAATGGATGATTTTAAATGCGGAGAAGGATTTACTAAATAAGTCAAGCATGAGTGTCTAAGAGAAGATTACTGCAAGTGAAAACAATTACATAGTTAAACCAGGAGGAAAGGAATTTTAAAGGCATCTTGTCTTCAAAGTTATTTAAATCAGTCTGAGTGTGATTCTAAAGGACTGGGAAGGTGAGAAAAAGTTTCAGCAAATCATTCCTTCAAAAAATTAGAATGATATACAGACAAAATCAGCTCATTTGGCAGGTGGAGAAGAGGTGACTGACCTTTAGAAAACATTGACCAGGGAGCCAATTTGGGAGCCATACTAGTGGTCCCCCCAAATTTAGGGAAAGGAAGTCAGTAAATAGCCACATTCAGTTTTGCTGGTTCTGTTGTTCCACAGAGGGGCAATGGAACTTCAATTTTTAAAAGAATTAGTGGGGGTTCCATTGCCACATAAAGGTGTACCATTTTTCCCTCATGGCCCTAAAAGAACGGGCTGGTTATGCATGGTCAGGAAGCAGCAAGAGTACTAGATCTGGCATGAGAAAATCAAGGTTCAAATTCTGTATCTGCTTCTTACTAGGTATGTGATCTTGGGTCTCAGTTTCCCTGTATGTACAGAGAAGGGGCTGGACCATGATAGTCTTCTACGTCCCTTCTAGCTCTAAGTCCTATGAGTCCTGGACTGTTCCCTTAGGATGATTCCTGAGCACATCCTTAGGCTTAGTCACGTTCTCTCAAAGCAAGACCCATGACCAAGCACTGCTGGCTTTCTTTTTCCCCCCTAAAATTCACATCTATTAAGTGTAAGGGAGTGGGTTCAACTCCTGATGCTGCTATTGAACAGCACTCTATGTCTCAATTTCCACATTAATTGAATTCACCAGATAGTTATGGAATGTTTTTCTCCCCTAACTGGACCAATCATTTCAATGTTGTAGGAAGGTAACTCCCAGTGAGGAAACTCCCCCTACCAACTACTCCAGGAGGTAGTCTTAGTTGCTTAGAGCATTGAGCAATAGCTTGACCAGGTTTGTTGTTGTTCAGTTGTTTTCAGTCGTGTCTGACTCTTTGTGACCTCATTTGGAATTTTCTTGGTAGAGATACTGGAGTGGTTTGCCATTTCCTTCCTCAGCTCATTTTACAGTGAGGAAACTAAGGCAAAAAGAAATAAGTGACTTGCCCAGGGTCACATAGCTAATAAGTGTCTGAGGCCAGAATTAGGAATGGGAGTAGGCCAGAACTCAGGAATAGGAGTCTTCCTGACTCCAGGCCCAGCACTCTATCTACTGTGTCACCTAGCTGCCGAGGCAGGATCTGAACTTCCATTTTTTTTTTTTTGCTAAGGCCAGTCCCCTATCCACTCCCCTATTCAATCTCTCTTTAATGATTGCTATAAAGCGGGGATAATAATTGGTGCCCTGTGTCTCCTGGGGACGGTCAGGACAATATGAGATAATGCCAGCTGAAGTCCTGCCCTGTCAAGGTTCAGTTCCCATGTCACCCATATGTGCTATGTCCGCTCTCCGAACACCTGTAGCATTTCACATTAGAACAGGGGTGGGGAGCCTGTGGCCTCAAGGCCACAAATCCCCTTAATAAAAGGATTTATTCTTTGAAGTTTGGATTCAATCAAAGGGCCATACTTGAGGACCTAGAGGGCCACATGTGACCTCAAGATTGCAGGTTCCCCACCCCTGAATTAGAAGCATATACCACAGTGATAAGAGTCCCAGACTTGGTGTCTAAAAACTAGGGTTCAAATGCTGCCTATGACACTTATCAGCTGTGTGACCATGAGCAAGTCAAATAACTTCTACACGCCTCTGCAAGCTTCTGTAAAATGCAGATGATAATATTTGCATGAGCTACGTCATAAAAGGGCTGCGAGGAAAGCAATTTGTAAATCATTAAGCATTACTGATGAAAGGCATGTCTGGGGCCCCTGTGGATACTGCTGTCCAGCCACATCCTCAACCCTGAGCAGGCTCCTGCTTTATTTGGACTTGATCCTCTACCTCTTCAGAACAGTTAAATAGGGAAGAAAGGAATTTTAAAGCTGTCTTTAAAGTTATCTAAATCAGTCTCAGTGTGATTTTTTAGGGTATTGGGAGGGTGGTAAAGAAATTTCAGCAAATTCCTCCTTTAAAAAATTAAATAAAGCAAAACACACAACACACACACACACACACACACACACACACACACACACACACTCCAGCTTATTTGGCAGGAGGAGAAGAGATGATTGACCTTTAGAAAACCCTGGCCTGAAAGTCATTTTGGGAGCCAATCACATCCCAATCCCCAGAATGTCATGGCTGGTGTCCCAAAGAATATACCAGCTGTAGTCCTTGAGTCCACCTTAAATAACTAGTCACTATTGCCCTAAACAGAAGTACAGAGGCCATTGCCCAGGGAATTTTGCTGAGCAATCCCAGTCCAGTGAGTGTCACTCAGAGTGATGTAATGGTAGACATTTCAGGTTATTCTGGCAATAAGCTTATAAAGATGCTCAAGAATAAGTCCATTTCTATAATAATAACTCAGATTTATGTCATATGTAAATTTTCAAAGTGCATTGCTCAAAAAAAATCCCATTTTGCAGGTAAGAAAAGAGAGGCCCAGAGAGGTTGACTTACTTGTCCAAAGTCAGTTTCCCAAGAGACACTTATTAAATGCCTACCATGCGTTGGGCCCTCTGTCAGGTTCTAAAGATACAAAGACAAAAGCAAGAACATTGCTGTGCTTAAATGGCTGATCCTTGAAGAGAGCTGGGGTTTCTTAGAGGCTGAGATAAAGAGGAAGAACATTCCAGGTATGGGGGACTGGCTATGCAAAGGCACAGAGCAGGGGGATGGACTTTCATATCAGGGACATTAAGTAGACCAGTTTGGCTAGAGCAGAGTGTGTGAACAGGAGTAGTAGTAGTTACTCATCTTGGAAAGATGGGCTATTGCCAAAAGGCTCTCCATGCTGAACAGAAGAGTTTATATTTCAATCTAAAGGCAAAGAGGAGCCAATAAGTGTTTTGGGCAGGAGAATGATTTGGTCCATTTAGGAAGATAAATTTGACAATTGTGTAGAAGACTGATTTGAGGGGGATGAGATAGGACATAGGGGAACCAATTAGAAGGCTACTGCAGTAATCCAAGTGAGATGTGAGGAGAGACTGCACCAGTAGGATTACAGTGTGAGTTGATGGAGGCTAGGCATTATAGGTACATTTCTCCCCAGCTCTCCCTCTCTCTCTCCCTGGGCTTGGAATGGCTTACTCACCCCACTTGCACCCACTCTATCAGGCTGGGAAGTTTCCCAGTGGGGTAAACTTGCAGCTATTACTCACGTTTAAGGTTCTAGGGGTAAATATGACGGGGAGAATACACTACTATGACTCACCACTGTAGCTCCCAAGCTGCTACTGGTATGCTTTCTCACAAAATCAGTCACAATAACACCATTAAATCTTTTAAAAATATATTTTGTTTATATATTTGGTTTTATATCACCTTCATTCCACCTATAGATTCCTCCATCTCTCCTACACAAAGAGATCTTCTGTATATTAATGATTTTTTTAAAAGAAAGACGTAAAATGAGGGAGAAGATGAAACATTCAGCAAACTTGGTCAACTCGTCAAAAAAAAAATCTGGCTTTATGTGGAATGTTCTGTGGATCCTGACCTCTGCAAAGGAGAAGGGTGAGGGTGGGGTAGGGTATCTCTTCCTTATGTCTACTGTTGCTCTTTATGGTTTCATGACATTCAGTTTTGGTTCATGATTCTTATTTTTTTCCCATTTATGTTGCTTTTTTTTTTCATTTTGTATATTGTATTCTTGGCTCTGCTTACTTTATCTTCTATTAGTAGATGTTAAGTCCTTCCATGCTTCTTTGCATTTGTCACGCTCAATGTTTCTTTCAGCATGGTGATATTCCTTTACATTCATATATGATAATTTACTTAGCTATTCCTCAATCAATGGGCATATATTTTGTTTCTAGTTTTTTTTTTCCTATCACAAAATATGCTGCTATAAATATGTTGGTATATATGGCACTTTTGTTTTTGTCAGTGACCTCCTCCTTGAGGTACATTTCTAACTCTTTATTTTTCTTGCTTCCCCCTCTACAACCTGGCTAATGTGGAAATTGTGTTTTGCAAGACTTCAAATGTATAATGGATATTATATTTCTTGACTTCTCAATGGGTGAGGGAGGGGTGGAGGAAGGGGGAGAATTTGGAATTAAAAATAAAGTAAAAATAAATTTAAAAAAGATTCTGAGATTACTATCTGAGTGAGTGGAAGAATGGTGGTACTCTGGACAGAAATAAGGAAATTAGTAGGAGAAGGTGGGTTTAAGGAAAAAAAATAATGAATCCTACTTTGGATAGTTGAGTTTGAGATGACTATGGGACATTCAGGTGGAGATATGAATTAGGCAGTTGGAGATGTGGAATTGGAGCTCAAGGTTAAGGGTTAGATAGATAGATTTGAAAGTCATCTCCATAGAGATGATAGTTAAATCCATCAGATCTGATGAGATTCCTGAGGGAGAGTTTAGAGAGAAGAATAATTGGCCCAGATCAGAGCCCTGGGCTACAACTATGCATAAGGGGTAGGAAATTGATGATGAACCTGCAAAAGAGTCTTGAGAAGAATTGGTCTGACAGATAGGAAGAGAACAGAGAAAGAACAATGTCAGGAAAACCTGACGAGGAGAGAATGTCTAGCAGGGAGGCATGGTCATATCCCTAAGCAAGTAAGGGCTGGAATTTGAATCCGTCTTTTCCAATGCCAAGTGCGGTGCTTTGATTGCTGCCCCATGCTGGTTCTTTATCTCTTAGAGATCCTTTCACCAGAGCTTCTCCAGGTTTCCTTAGGACAGTACATTGTCTGGCTAAAGTCATTGCAGGCAAATGCCTCTTTCAAGATGAGAAGTGAAGGCAGCAATCATCCCTGACATTTTCCCTGAGATGGGTGACAGCTGGTGAGGCTTTTGGCTAAAGGAAGAAGGAGCAAGCAAGAGAAATCATTGTGTTAAAAGCCATTTAAAAATGTGTTCTGCCATCTGTTTGGCCATTTTGGTGGGGTTTTTTTTGGGGGGGGGAATAGAGAGAGTCCTTTCCATTTTTTTCCCTTACAGATTGATCCGATATTATACTTCAAATGGGGCTGGCCCATCACAAGATTAAAAGTCAGAGTTCCTCTTTGGTGTCCATAAGTACTATGTGCCTTCCTCTCTTCCAGCCCAGGTCCAACATGCTCCCATGTTTGCCATTGCCTCTTAGAGTTCTCCACATTTTGTCCCTGAGTCCAGACCCCCATCTCTCCAGAGCCCTGAAAGACTGGTTTGCAAATCTGAGAAACTCATTGAACTCTTGGATGTTAATGGTTTAGAATGATACTCTCCAAGTGATTACCATGCCTTGACCCAAAAGAGTAATTTTACTATAATGGGATTTCATGCACTGAGAGATGCAAATAGGAAAAACAATTTGGGACATAGGGGCTTTATATTGGTTTTTGAATCTCATCCTATAATCACCCACCTATCTTATCAGAGCTGAAGGCTTGAGGCCAGCCCCTGTGTTGGTAGTTCCCTTCATTTGTATAGTAATTTATGCTTAGAAGATGCTTTCAAATTCATTTGATTCTTGCATGAGCCAGACAGATCACATGCAGTATCATAAAATTTAGAGCAGGAAGGGACCTTAATCTAATGTAGTCTAATATACTCATTTGTAAGATGATTAGAGAAGGGCAATGACTCCCCAAGGTCTCACTGGTAGGAAGTGTGTGAGGCTGTTCATACATGTAGCGAGTGGCGTGTTGATGTGTGGCTTGCAAGGAATCAAAATAGATACATATCTAGAGGCTCTTCCCTCTCAACCTTTCTCCAATTGAGACCCTAATTCCTGCCAGGAAGGGAAGCAGGATGTTGATGTCTCTGGCCTACTATTCTGTTCTCCTCAGAGACAGGGAGTATCAGGCTAGAATTATATATCTCTCTGATCCCCTTAAATATTATTAGTCTAGGAGATGTAGTTTCTAGGTTCACACTAAACTTCTGATCATTCTTCATTGATGGGGAAAGAGGATCCTAAGTTTTGTATCTAAGGACTGATATCTATAATCACTATGTGTTTTTTCCACCAAATACCAGTTCCACAATGAACACAAACATAGCAAATAGCAAAGAAACCTATTTTCTATTGATAGCACAACAGAAACCAAACTACATATAGGAGAATATATGCCAGATAACACAGAGCGGAGAGGAAGGGGGCAGAGCCAAGATGGAGAAGTAAAAGCAGTGACTTGCTTGAGCTCTTCCCCAAACCCCTTCAAATACCTGTAAAAATGGCTCTAAACAAATTCTAGAGCAGCAGAACCCACAAAAAGACAAGAGTGAAACAAATTTCCAGCCCAAGACAACTTGGAAGGTCAACCTAGATAGCATCTTTCTGTAAATTATCAAGGAAAATTTCCCTGATATTGTAGAACCAGAGGGTAAAATAGAAATTAAAAGAATCCATTAATCACCTCCTGAAAGAAATCCCCAAAGGAAAACTCCTTAGAATATTATAGCCAAACTCCAGAGTCCCCAGGCCAAGGAGAAAATATTGCAAGCAGCCAGAAAGAAACATTTCAAGTATTGTGAAAACACAATCAGGATAACACAAGGTTTAGCAACTTCTACATTAAGGGACCGGAGGGCTTGGAATATGATATTGCAGAGGTCAAAGGAGATAAGATTACAAACAAGAATCACCAATCCAGCAAAACTGAATATAATCCTTCAGGGGAAAATGAACATTCAGTGAAATAGAGGACTTTCAATCATTCTTGATGAAAAGACCAGAGCTGAATAGAAAATTTGACTTTCAGATAATATAGAGTGAAGGAATTCTCCTTTTGGGAATCAGATAACATGGTTCAACCATGAGAGAGTCCCAAGTCTCACCCACAGGGAAAATTCCCTGAAATCTCCAGTGGGGCAAGATAAGAATAAGGACATATTCAAAGTTCTACATGTTGGCCCCTTCCAGAGTCTTTCTTCCTTTGTGACACTGAAGAAAGGTTCTCAAATATCTTTTCTCTTGAAGCTGGAAGTTGAAAAATCAGAAAGAATGACTAGCACAAAGAGACTGAAAAGACTGGATCTCCTTATCTCTTGCTCCCATCAGCCTCTCCTCCCCTCTCATGTAGGAACAGCATAAATTTCTACCAATAACGAGATAGTTCTATACCAGTGGAATATGGGGCTCCAATTATATAAGTAACAGAGCTGGAAGTCAGACCCACTTTTTCCATCTCCCCATGCTCTTCTTGGGTTTATTCAGTTTTGCAGATAAGGAAACTGAGACCCAGAAAACCCCCTAAGATCACATAGTGAATTAGTGGCAGACCTGAAACAGGAAACTAGATGTCTTAGCTCCCCGTCCATTGCTCTTCCCACTATACATGTCACCTTTCAGCATGAGAAAACTGAATGTACTAGTCCCCTTAAAAACATTCTGGTTTATTAATAATATTATCATTATAATTATTATTACTCAATGTCACAGAAGCATGAATCACTCACCAATTCTGGTCTCATAGTATCATCATCTTTGCTCTATAAATTCACAGGTGTTTGTAATTTTTAAAAATCTTTCCTCTCCAAAATAATTGTGCTCATTAGTACTCCACTACCCAGAAGGCATTGCAGCTATGTTTCTAAGAACATCACCAAATTAATTTACTTAATTGTCAAGAAAATGGACTAAATTTAAAGCATGGGGAAATGCCAAGTAGACTTAAAAAAGAACTTTTTTACCTGTCAGGGAGAGAAGAGGCATGAAGAATAAGATTTGATTTGACTTGAGTCCTAGGAAGAAGGGATAAAAAAATAGAGTAGACTACCAAGAAAGGGTCCTAGATGGAATTATTTGGGAAGGTATTAGAAACTCCCCATCATGGATGATTTACACACATATTTGTATGAAGGGTGGGGAAGTGGAGCTACGCTGGGATGAACTCTCGGGAATGCCAGCTTTAGATGTAGATGAACTAAGGAAGAAGAGATTGTTTGCAATGAATCATAGGACTATATGATCTTAGAAATTTAGTACAACTCCTCCTGGAGTCTGATTGTCCTCTGATGGTACATATCCTCTATTATAGTCACTCCAGTCTCTACTTGTACATCTCCAATGACATATCTTTCAAGGTAGCTTATTGCAATGTTAGACAGATCTGATTTTTAGGAAACTAGCTTTAATATTGAGTGGAAGTGTGTCTCCCTCTAACACCCTTCATGGGGCAGCACAGCCTAGTGGATTGAGCATCAGAATTGGAATTGGGAAGGCCAAGATTCAAATTCTGCTTCAGGTATTCACTAGTTGTATGACCCTGGGTTAATCATTTAACTTCTTTCAGAGTCTTAGCTCCTTTTTGTAAAAAGAGGAAGTTGGCTCCATGGCTTCTAAAATCTCTTCTAACTTTAAATCTATGATTTCCTCATGAAAAGCTCTCTTCCCTCTCACTAGTCAGTCATTCCCCTAGGAAGCAGCTGCATGGGCAAGGACTTTTCAACCCCACCTTCTGTCTGGGAAATCTATATGCTCAGGTGGGTTTTCCATGGGCTGAGATAGAGTGAATGAGTAATGCTGGGGGGAATTCAAAGAGCTCTGCTGGGTTCCTGGAATCTGGCATGAGGGGCATTTATGGTCAATTACTACATCTGCCAAAGCCCAATTCTAACAAGGCTGTTGTTAGCAATGGAAGCCATTCAAACTGCCCTATGCAAAGGCAATGAACACTAGCTACAAACCAATTTGGTGACACAAAACATTATTTTAGATTAAAAATGATCTCTGTAGGAGGTGGCCCCTTCCTTTCTAATGCCTTGGGTTGTAATTACCCAACCCTGTCTGGGCAGGCCTCAGATGGGAAAATGGATTAAGTATAGGTACCACTCCTGGCTCTGGTAAGAAACTTGCTAAGGAAGGTGCTTGGACAAGACTTGCAGTGCCACAAATAGTGCGAGTGTGCTTTATCCAAGTCCATTGGATTGCCGTCCTTTCATTTCACTTTGAGGTCCTTCCTTTATCAGTTTGTACAAATACCCCTCTACAATTGTCACAAGGGGGGCCCTCTCCCAGGTTTGCTTCTTCCCCTAACCCCCATAGAGTCCAGGGTAAGACTCTTATCCTTGTGTGACTCCTGAACCCCATGCCCATGGACTGTCCTCACTTCTATTCCTTCTCAATCTCGTTGTTTTTTTGCACTGGTAAAATAATGACTTGTTTGTGGCTCTGCCTCTCTGTTCCTCAGTTTCTTTTTCTATAAAATGAAAGGATTATATGATCCCTAAGGCTCTTTCAGTTTCTAATAATCACAACTCTATGATGCTCAGTCTAAGGACTGAGAATTCCTTTACACTGCATCCAAAATTAATACTAGCTGATTCCTGCTATAACTGCACCCTCCCCCCAGATCCCCCTTAGGTAACAATGTATTAACTCTAGGGGAGTGATTCAGATTAGGAATTTCAAGTCTAGTGGCAGACCAGTGTGGGAGAGATCTTCAGTTGCCTTTGATTAAGGGATAGAAGGATTTCAGCAAACTTTTAATTTCATGACCAGGGCTGTGCTGATCTTGGGAAGAGAGATCAGGCCAAGGAAAAGGGTGATATGGCAGGAAGACTGCTGGATCTGGAATCCAAATCCTGGATTCAAATTCTGGTTCTGCTTCTTACCACTGTATGACCCTTTCTAGGTCTCAGTTTCCTTATTCAGAAAATGAAGAGGTTGGGCTAGATGACCTCTAAAGTCCCTTCAGGCACTAAGTCTATAACCTCATGATCAAGGGAAGCTTCTAAGATTGGCCGGGGATGATGAGAATGCCTTTGGAGGATGGAAGTGGGATTGTGGAGTTAGTTTTCTTCTCTAACCATCCACTTTCAAGTATGAAAGTGCCAATCATAGGATCACTAGGACTTAAAGGTCTTTTGGCTGAGCCCTCTCAGTTCATAGACAAGGAAATTAAAACCCAGGGAAGTTAGGGGCCTTTCTCAAGGTAACAGAGTGGGAATAGCAGAGCTAGTCCATGTCCTTGGGTTCCTACTACATTGAGTTTGGTCTCAGGCTGGGTCAGAGACTTCTAATGCTATCTGTCTATCTATCTATCTATCTGTCTGTCTGTCTGTCTGTCTGTCTATGTCTGTCTACCTATGTCTGTCTACCTATCTATGTGTGTGTATATATAAACATGTATACATGCATATGTGTAAAACTATATATACACATGTACATTATACATATGTGCAGCATGCATATACATGCACAATATACATGCATATATAATCTACAACACATACATAATCTATAACATGCATATAATATATAATGCACGCATATGTACATAGATACATATATGAAATATGTGCAGGATGCTGTGCTAGGCACTCAGGATATAAAGACAAATGAACAAAACAGTAGCCTCAGGGAATTTATACTCGTTGTGGTGGTGGGGAATACAGCATGTCACCAGATAACTAGACATGTTTATTTGAGGAGTGGGAGAGCACTAAGTACTAGGCAGAGCAGCACAGGTGACCCAGAAGCTGGGGCCCATGAGCAGAACGCTGAAGGAAGCTAAGGATGCTGAAGAGTGGAAGTGAGGATGCAGCAGGTTCCAGATGCCAAAGGAGTAGCTCCTTGTTGATCTCCTGTTTCCAAAGACTGGGTGGTTGTGTCAAAAATGTTTAAGAGGCTGAACCAAGGAGAGCTACTTACTTAGTAGCTTAGGAACTAGAGAAAGGCACTAGCCCCCACTTACCTTGATGGGACCACTTTGGGACTCTGCCAGACTCTCCTTTATCTTCCCCTTACAGCAAGGATGTTCCTTCTACCTCCCTTTCCTCCCAGGAACAGTGGTAGCTACAAGCATACATGCTTACCTAGCTAAACCTGATACTGTATCTCAAGTTCCTGCCTTCCTCTCCTGCCTTAAATTTCCTCCTTGAGCACAGGTCTGGGACCAGCAGCTGGCAACCCTGAGAGATGGATGCTTCCAGCCTTAGCAGCCTGCCTTGTGAATTTGGAAGTTCTTGGGTTCCTGACATCATCCCAGCTGCCCAGCATGGGGTGCTTCTTGCAACCCCATGGCTTCATGGAGGAGATGATCACTGACCAGATCATGCTGAATTTGAGAAAACTAAGGAGTCTGGCTGGTTGGAAAATTGGACTTTGTAAGTTTTTTGGATAATGCAGGCCCCAAGGTGAAAGTAAAATATCTGCTTGGCTGTCCCACAAAGTGCCGGTACCCTGAAGGAGGACCAAAGTGATGGAAAAGGGTTATTGTTTTATGAAGTTGTCTTAGCAGAAAAGGCTCAGGTTTTAGAGGAGGAGAACCTCTTGCTTCTGACCTTTCCTATCTATGTAAATAACTTAACCCCAGGACTTCAGTTTTTTAATTGTAAAATGAGGGGGTTGGACAAGATGGCCCCATATGTCTCTCATCTCTAGATCTATGAATCCTATCATCCTGAAGAAGATCTGGGTTACAGTCCCAACACAGCTACTCACTGCTTGTGTGACTTTGTCTAAGTTACTTAGCCAGTCTGAGTCTCAGTTATTCAGTGAGTAAAACAAAGTATTAGATTTAATAAATTCTAATTTTGTGATCCTAAGAATTTTTGAAAGCGTGCCCATGAGTTGTTTGTGTTTTAAACGTGTCTTTGGTGGTGGGTTAATAAATAACCATCCTATACTGGATATCCCTTTTGTGTACAGAATACCTTTTCCAGAAGGGACTCTTTCAATCACTTTTTGAGCAGACCTATATGTCAGCTACACTTAAGCTTTGTTTTAGAGGTTATCTCCAGAGTTCTTCTTTGGAGTCAGTTAAAAATGATACAGAGATGGAAAAAAAAAGATGCTTGACCCTCCTGTTTGGTATCAGGCTGCACCTAGGATGAATCTTGTTACTTTGAGAGTCCAGAGCCAGAGTCTCTTAGAGGGTTTTTTTTTTTTTGGCACTGGATGATACAAGGCTGGGTGAATTTTATACTTAATATTACATGAATGGAAAATGCAGCTTCTGAGTTGATATCTATAAGGGTTTACCATAAAGTCCTCTCTAAACAGGATAAGTTTCAAGGACTGGGGAAGACAATAGGATAAACTATTTACTCTCCTTTTCCTCGAACAGTGAAAAGATTATTTTTAAAGAGACAATAGGCTTCACTAAGTCTCTATCCCTTAAGTGAATTCTGACTACTGCTATAAATTCCATTCATTATTCATACAGATTGGGCTCTCAGGACCCTCTCAGCTCCCACAGTCTGTGATGGTATGATTCCCACTCAAACACTCTCACTAAGTGGAACCGGATGGCATAAAAGTGGATAGAGTGTTGAACTTGGCATCAGGATGACCAGAGTTTGAATCTTACCTCAACACTTATCAGCTGTGTATTTCTGGGTGAGTCACTTAACCTTTCAGCCTCAGTTTACTTTTCCATAAAATGAAGATAATAATAGCAACTATCTCACATTGTTGTGAGGATCAAATGAAATAACATTATGTAAAGTACTTTTAAAACCTTAAAGCACTATGTAAATTGTTCACTATTATAGGAAAGATCTGCTGAACCCCTGGGGAAGAGGGTCTATGTCTCCAAGTGCTATAGAGTGGGAGGGAGAGGGAATGTATTCCCCTGCTCAGAGTGGATGGGGTTTCTGCTTGGAGTTAGATGAGACCTTTTGGATCTGTCAATGATGAATGATGCTTGATCATCCAAGAACTTATACTTTTGTTTTTGGATCATCCAGATTTTTTAATTTGCCTTCATTCATTCCTTCACTCAACACATATGTACTAAATGCTTGCTCTGTGCTGAACACTGTGTACTGGGGAGATAGAAAATTTAGATGAAACAGCTTCTTTCTTCAGGGAGATTAGAGTTATATAGGAAGATAAACTTGATAACTGCAATTGAAATATTATGTAAGTGTACTAGGAAGATAGAAAACCAAGTTCTATTTATGTGAGAAAAGGTCAATAATGACAAATAAGATCAGAGAAGATATCATGGGGAAGTTAGTATTAGATTTGGACTTTTAAGGATGGTAGGAATTAAAAAGAAAAAGAGGGAGTGTGGGGGACACTCATGTGGAAAAGTATGAACAAAAGTATGGAGGTGGGAAAATATAGTGTGCATTCAGAGGATACAAAGTTTAATAGTTTGGCTAAAGAGTGGAGTTAATGGAGTAATAGAATGTGAAATAAGGCTGGAAAGGGAGAGATGGTGTCAAATTGAAAAGGTCCTTGAATGCTCTACAGATTTGACTTTTACTTGGTAAGCAACAGGGAGCCCCTGAAAGTGTTTGAGCATGGGAGGAAGATAACCATATGCATGAACAAAAGAGATTTTTTTTCTGGCAGAAGCACAAAAGATATTTTGGAAGGGGGAAGGAGTAAAGGTGGGAAAACCTGTTAATAAGGCTTATTACAATGCTTTAGGTGGGTGGGAATGAGAACTTATGCTAGAGTGGAAATAGCATACTGTGTAACTACAGAGGTAGACATGGTGATGACAGGATCTGGTGAGAAATTAGATATGGGAGCTGAGTGAGAAAGAAGTGTCAAAGATTATGCTAGGTGATGATGATGATGATGATGATGGTGATTTGAACATAGTAGACTGATGAATGGTGGTATAATAGATTAAACCCCTACTATAAGCCAGGCACTGTGATAGGTGCTGATACATAGCTGAACATAGTGTTTCCCTCAAGGAGTTTACAGTCTTGTTGGGGAGATAATATGCACATATATAGGTACTGTTTGTACAAAATAAGACATTGTGTCATGTAATGCATAAAGAGTTGGTCTTAGAGCCATGAAGACCTGGACTAAGTCTTGATTCTCACATGAACTGATTGTGTGGTCCTGGGAAAATTGCATAACCTCTCAGTGTCCTAGGTAATTTTCTAAGATAAAAAGTTGGCAAGAAGATGACTTTCTTTTATCTGACTGAGAGTTCCCTACAGGAATTAGATGATAGGTCTAGTTTCCAGAGGCAGCTAGGTGGTACAGTTGATAGAGTGCTGGGCCTCAGAATCGGGAAGGCCTGAATTGAAATCTTGCCTCAGGCACTTAACTGTGTGACCCTGGGCAAGTGTCTTAACCTCTGACTCTTTCAGTTTCCTCAGCTGTAGAATGAAGATAATTGTGCCACGTGCTTCATAATGCATTATAAGGATCTAATGAGAAGATATGTGTAAAACTCCTTGTAAACCTTAAATAACTCTATTAATGTTAGCTGTTATTATTATTACCTCTCTCCCTCCCCAACCCTATTATGCATCTTCATCATCTTTTGGCCATCTGAAATTTTTAATTCCTTTGAGAATCATGTTCTATGATTTGCAGCCATACAACATTATTGGGTAAAATATTGGTGTTATCTTTTAAATCAAATTAAGATGCTATCTTTTAATTTTCATATGACTCACATGTGCTATATGTTATGATGAACCTGTTCAACTTGCTGTTTCCCATAGAGGACATTCTACTCCCTGACAAGGTGTCCCTCGTGTCCAGAATCCTTTCCTTTCTTACTTCCAGCTCTTTGGGTCCATATCTTACTCAGGGTTCATCTCAAGTGCCCCCTCCTACATGAAGCCTTTTCTGATCTCTCCCCCACCCCAGGGTTAGTTACTACATTTTTCTCTTCTTTCCCTCTTTGTATTTTCTTTGAATACATTTTTCTATTTCTTGTCTGTGAATGTTGTTTTCCCTCAGTGGAATGTTAGCATTTTCATATTTGTATTCCCAGAACCTAACACAGTGCCTGACACATAGTAGGAGTTTAAAATATGTTTGTTGAATTAGGTTGAATTGAATTAAGGGAAAACTTGGGATCACTGAAAGCTTTGCATAAGTTCCCAAGTATAATCCAGTCAACTCCTTTCTATGTAATCATGAGGCCAATTCTGGTCCATCTGTGGGGACTGCTGAATAGATGGGTACTGAGAGACTAACTCAATGAGCTGCCCATCTGACAGATCTCAGAATATGGGCAATGTGTATTCTTAATCAACTTCAAAAATTCTGTGGGCTGTTAGACTAATTTTTGATGGCCATGTATCTCATTGAGGACATCATAAAGTACTCAGGGGTCTGATGTAATCAGCACAATGGAAGACTTGATGTAAGAAAAGGGAACAGTTTGAAGAACTTGTTTCTAGAGAATATCTCTTTTACTTCAACTCCACACAGAACATTTCTCTACAACAATGACAAATACCACTGGCAGCTTGTTGCTCTCTATAAAATGAAGACTGCATGGTGGTCTAAGTTCTCTTCCAGTTCTATAATTATGTGATCCTAAGTACAAAAAACTATAGCAAGATAACAGTTGCACTTATTGTGGAATCTTGTATAATCATAATGTGTGAATAGGGATATAAACAGGAATATACTAGTAAGTGCTTAAGAAATGGCTCTTAAAAAGTATGTACAGAGGGGGAAACAAAATGGTGGAGTAGAGGCAGGAGCTCACCTGAACACTCCCAAATTTCCCTCCAAACAACTTTAAGATAATATTTTAAATCAAATTCTAGAGTGGCAGAACCAACAAAAGGTTGGGGGGAAATTTGCCAGCTCAAGACAACTTGGGAGGTTGACAGAAAAGGTATGCCTCAGTGGGGTAGTAGATGAACCTAGAATGTGGTGCATTACAGGTTGCACACTGGCAGGCCAGTGGCAGGCTCTTGAGGCAGATATATCAGCCACAGCAGCAGCTTTGGGAGCTTTCAGATGGTAAGGAGATAAGACAACTGGTCAGAAGGAGATTAGAGGGAACACTTTGCTGCCACTGGATGCAAGAATCTGTTGCATTGTGCATAGGCAGTTCAGGTAGTGGTTCAAGAAGAACTAGCTCTTGTAGCCTGGGGAAAGCACTACCCTGTTGCATTGCCCAGACATAGCTCTGAGCTGTAGTCCCAGGGTAAAGATAAACACTGGCACTAGTGCTTGTAGGCTGCAGGGGAGTAGGGGCCCAGGTCACAGTGCTGGGTGAGAAGAAGGCTTATGGTTACTCAAAAGGGAGCCTTAGTCTCAGGTTCAAGGCAGAAATTATCACTAGTGCTTGTGGCTACCGGACAGCAGGGGTCCCAGTCACATTTCTAGGGACATAAGGAGTGACAGTACCTGCAGCCACAAAGGAGCAAGGGCTCTAGTCACAATTCCAGGACAGAAAAGAGTACTTGTGATCATTCACAGACCAGAGCACAGTCCAGGAGAGCAGTGATCACACCTCTTCCTAAATCATACCACATTGGAAGAACCAAAAACTTACAGACCCCTAGAACTAGCTCTGAAAACAGCATCATAAAAAGCCTGAAATATGGGACAGTGCTTCCTACACTCTGGACACAGAACCCAACTTTAACATAAAGTTAAAAGTAAAGAACTAGGCTGGAAAATGAGCAAACAGCAACAAAAAATCTGACCATAGAAAATTACTATAGTGTCAGGGAAGATCAAAACACAAACTCAGAAGAAGAAAATAAGATCAAAGCAGCTTACATGCCAAGCCTCAAAGAAAAAAGATGAGTTGGACACAAGCCCAAAAAGAATTTATGGAAGAGCTCAAAAATGAGCTTTAAAAATCAATGAGAGGTATGTGGAAAATTGGAAAAAGAAATGAGAGTGATGCAAAAAAATTATGAAAAGAGAGTCAGTGGTTTGATAAAAGAGGCACAAAAAAATACTAAAGAAACTATCACCATAAAAAAAATCAGAGGGGGCGGAGCCAAGATGTCAGAGTGAAAGCAGTGACTTGCTTGAGCTCTTCCCCAAACCCCTCCAAATACTCATAAAAAATGGCTCTGAACAAATTCTGAAGCAGCAGAACCCACAAAAAGACAGAGTGAAACAAATTTCCAGCCCAAGACAACCTGGATGATTGATCAGAAAGGTGTATCGTGCCAGGCTGAGAGCGCAGCGTGGACGCGCAGGCCACAGCAAACCTGGAGCAGGCCTCAGAGGACTGAATCGCAGGCAGCTGTGAAGATTTCCAGACTCCTCAATTCAGGAATGCCAAAGACAATTTAGAAGGTCAGTGGGAAAAGTCTGTTTCTGTCAGTGCTGAGAGAGGAAGGCAGGGTTTCAGCTCCATTCCCCAAGAGTGTGGCCCTGGGGGGGGCAGCTGCTTCCCGAGCTTCCGGCCCACAGACTGAGGGGGAATCCAGTGGCTGATCAGAGAGGGACTGCAGGGATCTGTTTGCCAGTGCTGAGGCAGGAATCTCTTGCTTTGCCCATGTTTGGATCTGGGTCACAGTTCTGGGTGGCGGTGCTGGGGTGAGGAGGAACTCTGGCATGGTAGAGCTTGAGGTGGCTGTGGAGAGGAACCCCTCCTCACAGTTATGGGACAGAAAGGAATACTTGTGGTCACAGGCCAGGAAAGGAGTAAACACCTTGCCCCTTATCATACCACCTTGGAAGAACTGAAAATTTACAAGTCCCTACAAGTATCTCTGAAAACAGGTACACAAGCCCCTGAAGTGAAAAGAAATTTGAACTAATATCAATTAATTACACTTATTTCTTAAGATTTTTATTTGTCATGAAATTGTTCCTCTCAGACTAGAGACAGACTGACGATGCTTGGTTGCCATGGGTCACATGACAAACAGGAGAGAGTATGCAGAGGTAACTCACCAGTCAAATTACATGACAGGCACAATATTGACTAGTGGAAGTGGGTTAAGCAGAGCATGGGCAAAACACTAATTACATATTTACTTTCTTTTACATCATCTACATTTTTTGTGAGCTGCCCAAAATCTTTTAGTGGGCCACAGGCAGCTGTGGGCCATATATTGTACAGGCCTGCTCTAACCTCTTTTCCACCACTATATTATCTCACTTTGGTGACAAAGAAGATCTAAACATACAACCAGAAGAAGACAATAAAGTCAAAGATCCTACATCCAAAGCCTCTAAGAAAAATATGAATTGGTCCCAGGCCATGGAAGAGCAAAAAGGATCTTGAAAAGCAAGTAAGAGAAGTAGAGGGAAAATTGGGAAGAGAAATGAGAGTGATGCAAGTCATGAAAAATGACTTGGTAAAGGAGACACACAAAAATATTGAAGAAAATAACACCTTAAAAACCAAAGTAGGCCAAATGGCAAAGGAGGTCCAAAAAGCCAATGAGGAAAAGAATGACTTAAAAAGCAGAATTGGTCAAATGTAAAAGGAGGTCCAAAAACTCACTGGAGAAAATAATTCCTTAAAAATTAGAATGGAGCAAAAGGAAGTTAATCATTTTATCAGAAATCAAGAAATTATAAAACCAAACCGAAAGAATAAAAAAAAAAGATGACAATGCAAAATATTTCACTGGAAAGACAAATGACCTGGAAAATAGATCTAGGAGAGCTAATTTAAAAATTATTGGACTATCTGAAAGCCATGATCAAAAAAAGAGCCTGGACATCATCTTTCAAGAAATTATCAGGGAAAACCACACTGATTCTAGACCCAGAGGGCAAAATAGAAATTAAAAGAACCCACCAATCACCTCCTGAAAGAGATCCCCAAAGGGAAACTCCTAGGAATATTATAGCCAAATTCCAGGGTTCCCAGATCAAGAGAAAATATTGCAAGCAGCCAGAAAGAAACAATTCAAGTATCATGGAAACAATCAGGATAATGCAAGATTTAGCAGCTTCTACATTAAAGGAGCAGAGGGCTTGGGATATGATATTCTAGAGGTCAAAGGACCTAGGATTACAACCAAGAATCACCTACCCAGCAAAAATGAGTATAATCCTTCAGGGGAAAAATTGGATATTCAACGAAGTAAAGGATTTTCAAATATTTTTGATGAAAAGACCAGAGCTGAATAAAAAATTTGACTATCAAATACAAGACTCAAGAGAATCATGAAAAGGCAAACAGGAAAGAGAAATCATAAAAAAAAAATAAAAGAAAAAGAAAGAGAAATCATAACAGACTTATTAAAGTTGAACTGTTTATGTGCCTACCTAAAAAGATGTTATTTGTAACTCATAAGACCTTTGTCAGTATTAGGGTAGTTGGAGAGAATAATAGAGATAGTTGGAGGGGTTAAGAGAGAGGGGGATGATAGAAGGGAGGGCAGATTAGTAGAGGAGTAATCACAAGCAAACACTTTTGAGGAGGGATAGGGTCAAAGGAGAGAATAGAAAAAATGGGGGGCAGAATAAGATGGAGGGAAATACAGTTAGTCTTTCACAACATGGCTATTATGGAAGTGTCTTGCATTACTACACATGCATAACCTATATCAAATTGTTTGCCTTCTCAGTGAGGGTGGGTGGAAAGGGAGGAAGGGAGAGAAGTTGGAACTCAAAGTTTTAAAAATAAATGTTAAAAATTGTTTTTACATGCAACTGGGAAATAAGATATACAGGCAAACAGGTATAGAAATCAATCCTGCCCTATAGGAAAATAGAAGGGAAAGGGTATAAGAGAAGGGGGATGATAGAAGGGAGGGAAGATGGGGGCAAGGGGTATTCAGAATGCATGCCATCTTGGGTTGGAGGAGAGGAGAGATGGAGAGAAAACCTAGAACTCAAAATCTTGCAGAGGTGAATGTTGAAAACCAAAATAAATGAATTAATTAAGTTTTAAAAAAGAAAAAAGATTGTGAAGAGTTTTCTATATCCAACAAAGGAGTCTGTATTTCTGGAAACAAGAGGGATCCACTCATATTTTGTTTAATCCCTCCTCATTGATTTTAGTAGGATTATCCTTTAAGTGCTAACTCTGATACTATGTACCCCAGAGCACTGCTCTGGTCCACATTTTCTTTCTCTATTCTTTCTCCGGGTTACCTTATCATCTCTTCTTAAATAAATGGTCATTTCTATGCGTATGACTTCCAAATCTATACATCCACCTTCATCTTTTGTCTAAGTTCCATTGCCACATTTCCAATTGCTTGCTGGACCTCTATACTTGGATGTCCTATGGGCATCAAACTGAACATGTCCAAAACAAAATTCTTTCTTCTAAACTCAGCCCTCCTCCTAACTTCCCTATTTTTATTGAGAGTGCCACCATCCTTCTAATTGCCCAGATTACTGTCCAGAAGTCATCATCTTCAACTCCTCACTTTCCACCCCTAAATCCAAGCAAGTGTTGTAGATTCTACTTCCTTGGCATCTCTCCCAACAATCCTCACCTCCTCCTCCTGAAAATTAGAAGAGTCTCCTAATTGATCTCCTTGCCTCCTATCTCTCCCCTCTCCTCCAAACAGATGTTAAATTGATATTATTAAAGTGTAGGACTATGTAACTGCCTTGCTCAAGAACACCTATGTTTCCCCATTGACTTTAGGGTTAAATAAAAATGCCTCTGGCATTTAAAAACCTTCACTGTCTGTCTCCAATCTACCTTTCCAGGTTAACTATAGATTACCACCCTTTATTCTAGCATTCTATATTCTAGCCAAAATGGCCCAGTTATTTGTACTTAAACAGCATTCTGTATCCTCCTTCCATACCTTACACAAGTTGCCCTTCATGCCTAAAATGTTCTCCCTTTTGGAACATTGACTCCCTTCAAGAGTCAAGTAAAGTGCCACCACCTTCTTAATTCCTTTAGTTGTTAATATTCTTGCCTCCAAACCACTGTGTATTTATTTTGTATTTACTCCATATTTATTTCACAATAAATGTACTCTAACTCCTTAAAAGACATAACTTCTCTGAGATGATAGACTGTCCCAATTCAGTATTTGTATCCCCAGTGCACAGAATAGTACCTGGCACAAAGGAGACCTTTCCAAAATACCTGTAAATTGATTACATTGAATTTTGAGCACATGAGTGACAGGGTCACATCTGGGTTTAGGACTATCAATATAGCAATTGTGTGGTGACAGATTGGTGAAGAGAAAGACTAGAAGTAGGGAAGTCAATTGAAAGTCTTCAGTAGTATTCTAGGCTAGCAGAGCTGCTGGTTTGAACTGAAGTGTTAAAGGTATGAATTCAAGGAAGGGGAGACACTATGATATGTAGTAAAGACAGACTAAAACTTGGCTAATGGCTGGGTGTGGGTAGTAAGGGAAGTGGAAAAGTCGGTTTTGATTCTAAAGTTATCATCTGGGGTTGACTCAAAGAATATTAATGCTCTCAACATAAATAGGGAAGTTATAAAGATGGATGGGTGTTGTCTCATGAAAATGAAGGAAAAAGAAACAGTTATGTGATTGCAGGATCACCCTCTAGCATAATAACACTTATTTTCAAGAATGCATTTCCACTCATTGTCAGTTTTCCTGCCAGCTAAGTCTTTTAGCTGTTTGTGTTGTGTGTTTTTTTTAATCTTTCTATCTGAGGTTTCCCACTTCTGTCCTGATCAACAATTTAGTGAGATGTTGTGAAAAATAAAATTTATATAAAAATGTTTCCATAACAACCATATCAGCTCCATTTGATCTCTGATACAGATTGTCTTCTTTTGAAGCTATTTTACTCTGTTTTCAGCTACAACTATTTACAGATAATATATCTCGTGGTCATTTTAATGTTTTCTGTTGAAGATGGTACACGAACCAAGTCTTAAAGGAAGCAAGGAAGCATAAAAATTAAAAAATGGGTAGGAACTGTCTGTTATTATTTTCCTTTGTTCTTGAAGAGGACCATGGCATCAGGAAGGTGATGCCATGACTTGAGAGTGAATTGGATTTAAGTGAGGGAGGACTATGCAAAATCACCAGCCTCACATTCTCCTCCAGGGCCATCTCGGTCCAGTGGCAAGATATAAATCAGGACAATAGAAAATGGCCCCACATGCAGTGTGAAACCTAAGCATAGGGTAAGTCTATACAGAGACATGAAAGGAGGAAGTGAAGTATCACCACTGGAGAAGACCGAGGAGGTCATTTTGCCTAAAATATAGAATTCATAAAGGACTGTACTCATAACTATATTCTTCCATGTCAATTATAATCTAATGTGATCCCTTCCTACTTTTATAGCCTTTTCATATCTTACTTCCTCTTCCCCCATACAAACACACATATGTGGTGATCCAGGGACACTGACCTCCTTGCCTTTCCTCACATACAACACTGCATCTCAGATACCATGCTTTTTCTCTGACTGTCCTACATGCCTGAAGTTCTTCTTCATCTCTACTTTCTGGCTGTCTTGGCCTCCTTCAAATCTCAACTAAAATCCCACCTTTCCAGTCTCACTTAATCTTAGTACCTTTCTTCTGAGATTACAATACTTTATCTTGTGTCTACCTCGTTTTTACATAATCATTTGCATGTTGTCACCACTAAACTGAGCTCCTTGAGAACAGGAAATGGTTGGTTTTGCTTTGTGTTTTGCTTTTTGGTTGTTTTGTTTGTTTGTTTAATTGTTGTTTTTTGCCCTTTTTTATCTCCACTTTAGCACAATGTCTGGCACAGAGTAAATGCTAATTGACTTAATGCCTTGTTGAACACTACTCTGCTCCATAATCTCTATGAACAAGCCAAACCAGACTACTAGATTTTAACCATACATGATATTCTGTGCCCTATCTCCATGTTTTCACAGGCTATTCTTCATTACTTCCTTCAAGCCTCAGCTTAGGTATTCCACAATCTACAAGGGCACTGTCCTGATTCCTTCTCCCTCACAAATTTCTAGTGACCTCCTTCTTAAAATATTTTGTGTATCTTTATATGTAAATATGTATACATATACATTTAGTTATTCATGAATGTTGTCCGTGTAGATTATATGTTTCTATACAAGTCTGTCTATATGTAGTTCACCGGGGTATGAGTAAATATCTGTAGAGTCTCCTCTGCCTAATTTCTCCAAGTTTGATTCTTGTGAAGAAGCAAAGCAGAATGTTGGAGCCAGAGGCTGACCATTCTGCTCTCCTCAGAGAGAGGGGCTACCATTCTAGAATTGCTTCTATCTGTTCCCCTAAACACTATTAGTCTAGGGGAAATAATTTTTAGGTCCAAGGTGAGCTCTTATTTGCTGTCCCCTAACAGGGAAAAAGTGCTTCCATGCGATGTATCCAAGGCTTGACTGTCTTCCCACCAAATGCCAGTTCAACACAGAAGGCATGAAGAAAATAGCAAATAACATGCATTTATGCAAACTGATAACAAACAGAAATCAGGGTAAGTTTACTGGTGATCAGGTACCAAAGCATACACAGAGTAAACTGGCCCTCCCATTGGGAACAAGACTTCTTAGCTCAATCAAGAGACAATGTCAGACCTCACCCAAGGGGTCGCACAGTGGATAGAATGCTGGGCCTACAGTTAGGAAGATGAGTTCAATTTCAGCCTCTGATAGTTACTAGTGTGATCATGGACAAGCCGTTTATCTTCTGTCTGCCTCAATTACCTCAATTGTAAAAAGGGGGTTAATAATAATGCCTCCTTCCCAGAGTTATTGTGAAATTCAAATAAGATAATAATTGCGTAGTGATTAGCATAACATTTGACACAACATAAGCACTATATAAATATGAGCTATTAGCTATGATTATTACAGTAAGCTGAGATTAGGAACATGATTGAAGTCCTGGTCCTTCTACATATGGACTTCTTCCCAGATTCCTCCTCTCTTTTCAGTGATCTGAAGAGAATCTGGGACCACATGTTTTCTCTGTTAAAGGTAGAAGCCAGAAGACGAGGGTTTCTCTTCTCTCTAGCTTTCCCCAATTCCTCCCCTCATGCCATTATTGAAACATTGAGTAATATTCTCCACCAATGAAAAGAGTCTTATTCAAATGGATTTTGAGCTGGTTGCAATAAAAAAAATGAGAAATATGATAGATTCACAAAAATATGGAGAAACTTATAGGAACTGATGCAGAATAAAGTTAGCAGAATCAAGAGAATAGTTTGCTCAATTTCCACAACAATAATGTGAAAGGAAACAACTCTGAATGACCTGATCAAAGGAACAAATAATCATTACTTTAAGCAACTGATAATGAAACATATCTTCTACCTCTTGGCAGAGAGGTGATGATGGACAAGGGATGCCTAACCAGGTGTGATTTCTTACACATGGCCAGTGTATTTATTTATTTTGTCTAACTACACATATTTGTTAAAAAATTTTTTCTATTTGGGGGGGAAGGAATTTTATTTGATTAGTATGATGGGGAGAAAGTTATAATATTTTGTTCATTGAAATTAATTAATTTAAGTCTAAGTGTTTTGAAGCAAGTTTAAGAAGTTGTATTGATGTTGACTATGAAGTTTTCAATAAAATGCTTATTTTTGAAATACCACCTGGAAGCCTACCTACATCTCCACAATTCAGAAACTACTTACTTCTTCATTCACCACCTCCACCACATTTTACTTTGCACTTTATGCTTCTCTGGTGCACTAATCACCTATTATATTGTATCATGTTTATTCGTGTTTGTGTCTTATCCCTGTACTAGAATATAAAGTCTGTGAAAGAACAGAGATGCTTATTAAGCTTTGGGTAAACTGAATAGGAGCCAGAATGACCTTTTCTCATGATGCCACTGCCATCTACTGGACAAAATAAAATCATACATGGGGTATAAGACAGCTGAATTGAACAAAATTTTAAGGGGATGCGTTGACTCTTGTTAGGAGGATAGAAAGCAGAAGAGTATTACAGGAAAGGAAGGAAAAGAACAGCTGTATACCTAGGAGAATTAACATGTTTTCACAATCACACATTAATAATTGTGTTTTTAATCAACTCACTAAAGAGGAGAGACCTGGATGCCTTGAGGATTATGAAGCTGATTATCTTCTAAGGAATGATACGAAAGAGCCATATAAGGTATCAGCTGGGAGTGAAGGGTAGAGAAAGAAGCAAAGAGTGGTGGTGGTTGATGATTTCCTGGTCAAGAGTACTAAGGCAGCCATGTGTCAACCTAACAACAATAAAGAGTTTTGTTGTCTTCCCAAAGTATTTATCCAAGAAATAACAGAATTTCCCATCCTATGGTTCCCATAAGAACCATCAAATGGGTGGTTACTCTCCTCTTCTGGCTATTCACATGAACCCAAATAATGCTTCCAGAAATAAAAAATCTAAAAAGTATTGTCCAAGATTGTATAGCCTTGCATAAGAAACTGAAAACTATAGGTTGTGTTTTCCTCATTGTTGTCCTTTGAAGCTAAGGGATATAGAAGATAAAAACTTAATTTGAGAAGTGAACAATTGGATATTCTTATCCATGTGGGGTCTGAGAACAAAATTAGGACTTCTGAATCATGGATTAAAATAAAAGGATGACAGACTTCTGGCAAGGGATTGCATGTACCAGCAAAGATTGTTAAGAATATAAATGGGGTGTCATGCAAATCTAATATTTTAAAAAGATTTTAGGTAAAAAAGAAAACTACTTCTGCATAACCACAAAACTAGAGAGTAACTACAATGACAGAAGAATAATAGTTCAGACACATAGAAGTTCAGTCAACAGAATCTAAGAAAGGATCCAGTAGTAAAAACTATGACCTTAAATATACATACACTGATGTTCAAAGTTTAGGCAAAAAGTGAGGGAGAGTAAAGATACTAACACAGTGAAGCAATTTGACTTATGGGTACCACAAAGACATACCAGGATGGAACTCATGACTAGACTATAGCTCTGGATGAATGTACTTTATTCATTAAAAAAAAACTAAATGAATAAGATAACGATAGGATTGTTTATGAAAAATGAATATTTGTGGAAGGAAATATAGGAATCAAAGTATGAAAGAACAATGGAAAATACTTCGATAAAGATCAATGAAGGGAGGAAGTGATTTTGTCATTGGAATATATTGAATATCACTTGCAAAAAAAAAAGAGGAAATGGGTGAGTTTAAGGAAAGAGAGGAGAAACCTGTAGTAGAGGCATAATAGTGTTGAGAGATTTGATTTATCCATGAATCTACTAGGGGCTCTCTCTACCAATAGGAAAACAACTAATAACTTCTTGACTTGTCATAATACAGTGGTTTCCAAACATTAATTATTTAAGTAATGATACCCTTTTTAAAAAAATGACAATCTGGAAGCACTTTCCTTAGATTGTACTTAATTCAAACAAAATTAAGAAATTATTATATTTTTTCTTGTACAAATATTTAATGTATAATTTTGTAATATAACATGTAGATATAATTATTTATTGATAAATTCTTTATGATTCCAATACATCCTCTACTCAGCTACCAAAGTCATATTCCTTAAAGCCTAGTGAGCTTTCCTAAAGCATAGGTCTGACCACTTTGAGCCCCAACTCAATAAACTCCAATAGTCTCCTGTTACCTCTAGGATCAAATATAAAATCCTCTCTTCAGTGTTTAAAGTCCTTCTTAATGCAGCTCCTTCCTACCTTTCCATTCTTCTTTCACTTTACCCTTCCATACACTCTACAATTCAACTAAATGGGCATACCTGCTGTTATTTATACACAATGTTCCATCTCCAGACTCCATGAATTTGCTCTGGCTTTCCCTCACACCTAGAATGCTCTCCCTCCTTATCTGCCAACTCCTGTCTTCCTTCAAGACTCAGTTCAAAGCCCACCTTCTAGAGTAGGCCTTTCCCAATCCAATCCAATATTCCCCTTCTCCTTTACCCCTTTCCTCTGATATCACCATCCATTTATCCTGGATATATCTTGTATGATAAAATTGTTAGCATGTTGCCTCATCCATTACAGTATGAGCTCCTTAAGGTGAGAAGCTTTTTTTTTTTGTCTCTCTTTCATCCCTAGTGGCTAGCACAGTGCCTGGCACAAAATAACCACAATAGAATTACTACTATGCAGAATGACTTTGTCTATCAACGCAAAGTTCCTCAGAGTTGATGTCATTGATAATATCACTATTCATAATTCTTTTCCAACTACCAATTCAACCACTTATTTTGAAGTTGAGGGATAAGTTATTTGCCTAAGAACACACAGGTAATAAGTGAAAAGGCCAGGATTTGAACCCAGGTCTTCTGAACTCCAAATCTAGCATTTTTCCCAAGATGTCATTTGGTTTTCCAAAGACAAATGGGAAAACAAAAGAGTGGTAAGTTGTAGCAAAATCTTAATGTTCCATACTCAATTAAACTAAATACCTTGGACTAGGGGTGAGGGAGAGAATTAATCATGCTTCCCCTTAGTGGCAAGTTCAATTAAGTGCTTGTCCACCTAGCACCTTCTCAGCTCAGCCCTGGGAAAATTCTCCACTGGATGGAAAAGCTAAGTGAGGGGCAAGTGGATTATCACTGGAGAGGCCTGCAGAATAGAAATACCCACCCTCCCTAATGTCTGGCTGCTAGGGACCCAAGGTGGTCCACCACATCCACATCATGTGGTCCATGCCCTACACATGATGGGGTGAGATTGTTAGGGGGTATTTCTTTGGCAATGAGCAAGAGATAAGTAACCACAGTTCTCCTGTAAGAGAGATTCCTAACTCTTTCACTATGACTTGATTACTAAACTAGTTGATGGAGGGAATGTTGTAAATACAGTCTACCTTGATTTCAGCAAAGCATTTGATAAAATATCTCATATAATTCCTGTGGGGAAGTTGGAGAGATATGGATGAGACGATAATTCAATTAGATGCATTCCACTTGTATGAAAAATCATTTCTAGACCTCCTAGACAAAGATTTCCTGATGTAATATGTTCCTTGGAGAAAAAAGAATATCAGCTACATATTTCCTGCACAGTGTCCTTCTTGAAAGGCAAAACCAGTGAGTCTCAGTGCAAGTCTGATGGGAAGTTGGTTGCTTGGCTAACAGACCAAGTGTGTTTATCTTCCAGGAGGAATCTAAATCACAGTGTAGTACTGTGAATCTTAGGGGAAGGAAAGGCTGTTGAACTATCTTAGGAAAATGGACTCACTAGAATGTTAAAGGGTTTCCCCAATAATAACTTCAAGTTCATTTTCCTTCTAATGGCAAATTATTAAGCTATTTGAGCATTTTATGTATTTTCTGTATCTGTTCATGGGCTCTTATGAATCCTTTCCATCTGAATTTTCTGTGAAGAAAAATAAAAGCTGTCCTCTACCTGATATGCATCTAGTGTCTTGAACGCTTAGATAGGAGCTGAATCTATCTTCTACCTACAGTTGGGGAAACATAGAAATGGGCTATACAACTAATATTTTAGGATATATTCCTGGGAAATGAAATAAAGAGAGATAACAACCCTCTTTTTAAATAGCATTTTATTTTTAACCCAATTACACAAGACAATTGTTAGCATTCATTTTTATGAGATTTTGAGTTCCAAATTTTTCTCCCTCGCTCTTCTCTCTTCTTCCTAAAATGATAGGCAATTTGATATAAGTTATACATGTGCGATCATGTAAAAATTGTTTACAGTTGTAAAAGAAGAAACAGATCAAAAGAAAAAAACATGAAAAAGAATAAAGTAAGTGAAAAAAGTATGCTTCAATATGCATTCAGAGTCCTTTAGTTCTTTTTCTGGATGTGGATAGCATTTTCCTTTGTGTTCTTTGTAGTGGTCTTGGGTCATTGTTTTGCTGAAAAGAACTGAGTCATTCATATTTGACCATTACACAATGTTGCTGATATTGTGTAGTGTTTTCCTGGTTCTGCTCATTTCACTTTACATTAGTTCATAGAAGTCTTTCCAGATTTTTCTGAAATCTGCCTTTTCATCATTTCTCATTGCACAGGAGTGATAGCAACTGTGACCCATCACTTGAAAATCACCCAATGGCCTGGCATCTTGGGATTGTGCCCAGTCTACACTAAGTAGGGTGTCCTACCAAAAATGAAATGGAATAGCAGGGTATAGAGCAAAGAGCACTGAATTTGGAGTCAAAAGTGAGAGGTTCAAGTCTTGACTGTGCTATTTACTACTTAGAACAAGATATTTCATCTTCCGTGCCTCAATTCCTCATCTGCAAAATGAAGGGATTGGGCTAGATGAAATATGAGAATGCTTCTAGTTCAAAATCCTATGATCTTATATTCTAGCTGAGTCAGGATTGGGGGGGAGGATCAACAGGAAGTACCAAACTATAAGAAAGTAAAGAAAGAATTGACTTCCCAATCAAATTGAAAACGAAGTCACGTATTGACTTTAGGGATTTTGTAGGCCTACTAGAAGCTTCCTCAAGAGGATATAATGAATAGAATGCTGACCTTGGAGTCAGGATGATCCAGTTTCAAATCCAACCTCTGAGATAAATAGGGTATATGGAGCTGGGCTGGTTATTCAATCTCTCATTGAACTTCAAGTGGTTAACTGAGTTTTTAATGGGGATCCTAAGTCACTTCTTGCCAGAAAATGGATTTGTTCTTATTTACAGGTTTGTACTAGCCAAGAGTGGTTCAAGTGCATGAGTCAGTCTCACCTATGTGGTACTGAGATGTTTTTGGCCCTGCGATGACAAAGAATGCATTTCCCATTATGTCTAACAGCTGCTCTCTTAATTCCAGCGTGTCCTCAGTGGCCCCAAAGTGCTCATCAGCCACCAATTCCAAAAACTCTGACTGAAATTTTTTTGAGACAAGAGCACGATATTCAGCATCAAACTCATGACAGATGACTTTCCTTGCTCTTCTACAACATTCTGGAGATGTCTCTCTTTCTCCCCCCCCAAATAAATAAGGTGCATAGATTCCAATTTCCTTAAAATTCCATCACCCTCCTAAATTAACTCACAAAACAACAGTTAGCACTCAACAAAACTGAAAAGTAGGTCAAGTTCATCTTCAGAGCCTGCTCATGATTTTAAGGATCCACTGGTTCCTATTGTCCTCATAGCAGACCAAGTTTCCTACTGCTAAACCCTGTCTCCCCACCCAATCTATCCTAGGCAACTAGGTAGTACAATGGATACAGCACTGGCAATGGACTTAAGAAGATCTGAGTTCAAATCCAGCCTCAGACATTTACTAGCTGAGTAACCCTGGGGTATATCATTTAACCTCTGTTTGCCTCAGTTTCCATAATTGTAAAATGGAAACAATAATGTCATCCACCTCCCAAGGTTTTTGTGATAATCATACGAAATATTTGGGAAAAGGCTCACTTAACACAATGCCTGGCACATAGTAGGTACTATATAAATGCTTATTCCCTTCCTTTATCTTCCCTTCCCTTCCACTTACAATAACTCATAGTTGAGCTGTCTTCTGACCTGTCCCCATCAAAATTTACCTCTCCTGTGATTCATTCCCTAAGCACCTTGTGTGGTAAAAAATTAATCTGATCAAATTAATTTATGATAGGGAATATGATACAATGAGATGAACATTGAACTTAGAGCTAGAAGAATCAGGGCCTATTCACAGCATAGGCCCTAACTCTCTATGACCTTAAGCAAATCACTCCCCCTTCTTGAGCCTCAGTTTCCTCTTCTGTAAAATGTATTGATTAGAGTAGCTGAAGTCCCTTCTAGTTCCACAAAACTAATAAGAGTACCTAGGAGGGTAATTTGCTTACATTTTCATAGGGCCTTCTGTGCTTTAAGAAAAGAGCCTGAGGGGTGAGTTTCTGGCAGGATAATTAAAGAATAGGAGAGAGATTTTTTGAATAGGAGCAGAGTATTTTTTGGCATTTTTCAGATTTTCAAAACAAAAGCTCACATTTTCCCTACAATCATCCATGTGAATTAGATATTGTATATAATTATTTTACAGGTGAACTAAAACTCAAAAAGATGGTCACTTACCCAGGATCATGAAACTAACAAATGTCAATTAGAATTCAGGTGTCCTGATAGCTAGATCAGTACTCATTACAGTAGACCAGACTGCTCCCATTAAGAGTTTACATCTTTAAAGTATTTTAAGATTTACAAAGTCCTTTCTTAATAAAAAAAAATCTTAGGATGTAGATAGAGTATTACTACACCCATTTTATAGATGGGGAAATGGAGGCTGTAGGAAATACAAGGACATAAAGCTAGG
The DNA here is from genome assembly GCF_003287225.1 of Phascolarctos cinereus. Lineage (NCBI taxonomy): Eukaryota > Metazoa > Chordata > Mammalia > Diprotodontia > Phascolarctidae > Phascolarctos > Phascolarctos cinereus. The sequence goes on along the minus strand of NW_027555625.1, from coordinate 274,702,097 downwards.
AAGTACCAGAGTCAGAATTCTAATCTGGAAATCCATTCTCCAAGTCTTAGTTTCCTCAACTGTAAAAAGAAGAGGTTGGAGTAGATAATGTATAAATTTCCTTCTAGCTCTGAGGTTCTTTGATACTATTATTTTGATACTGTGTTCAGCAAACAAAAGAAACCTCTGTAAAGGAGCCAAACATTTTGGTGGACATGGCTTCTCGGGGAATTACTCAGCAAGAATTCTGGCCTCTGGTGGGTAGGTTTGGCCTAGCTTGTGAAAACCTTATCACTAGGCATCCCAGAGATCATTTACCAGGGCAGATTTCATTAACAAGGTTGCATTTTCTTTGTTCATCCCTACTGTCACATTGGGATCTGCCATCTAGTCAGAGAAAGAGAACATGGCTCTATAAGAACCCAAGCCAGACACTGTTTATTTAAACCGTCTTCTTTCTGCACCTTCTCTGTTCCCTGGCTCCCATCAGGAGGCCTGTAAAAGTCACATCAAGCCTTTCAGGTCACTAGCTGAGATAATATTTGTAAAAATCACTTTGCACAGTGCCTGGCCTTTATAGGTGCTATGAAGATGCTTTTTCCATTCTCTGTCTAGAACAGACTAATCTCCTTTTCAGTACAATAATTTAACTTTCTCTTACTAAACAAGATCACTGAATGACAGCTGGAAGAGAGAGGCAAAATCTAGTCCAATCTCCTCATTTTGTAGGATGAGGAAACTGAGTCTCAGAGAGGACTAGTAACTTGCCCAAGATCACATAGCTAGTAAATGGCAGTCGAGATTTGAACCTGGGTTTTCTAACTCCCAGGTCAGACTAGTCTTCTTTCCCCTCCTCTATGATTTAATACTGTGCCATTTAAAAAACAAAACAAAACAAAAAAGGGACTTCACTCCTCTCTTCTGAGATTTAGCATGTAATCCCATCTCTCCCTAGCGAGGGAGCACACTCATTCATCTCCCCTTCTCTTGATTTGACTCAGCTTCTGGTTTCCCCTGTTTCATTCTCAAAAGGCAACATATTCAATACCACCCTTTTCACCAAAGGACAGAACTTACTCACTTATCATCCTAAATTTAGAATAGTTGACAATTCCTCTAGATGTTTACCTCTGTGACCTTGGGCAAGTCAACTCTAGAATCTCTCTAGAATCAAGTCCCCAATTTAAAATTTCTTTTTAGAACAGATAGTCATGATTCAGTTGATTGATAGGGCTCATTGTATTAGAATATGGGAATTGTAAGGGAATTTAGGACCCACCTAGAACAATAACTTCTCTTTTTTTTTTTAGGCAATTGGGGTTAAGTGACTTGCCTAGGGTCACACAGCTAGTAAGTGTCAAGTATTTGTCCTGAGGCCGGATTTGAACTCAGGTCCTCCTGACTTCAGGGCCAGTGCTCTATCCACTGTGCCACCTAGCTGCCCCAGTAACTTCTCTTGACAGATGACAGATGACAGATGACAGATGACAGATGGCAGGTAGGTGGCACAGTGGATAGGATTCCAGGCCTGGAGTCAGGAAGACTCATCTTCCTGAGTTCAAATTTGACCTCAGACACTAGCTGTGTGATCCTGGGCAAGTCATTTAACCCTATTCAGCTCATCTGTCAAATAAGCTGGGGAAGGAAATGGCAAACCACTCCAATTTCTTTGCCAAGAAAATTCCAAATGCGGTTATGGAGAGTTAGACATGAAACAACTGAACAACAACAAAAAGGGAATTTAGGGACTGTCTTGGACAATCGCTTTGCTTGACAGATTACAAAATTGGGGTGTAGAGAGAGCAGCAATGACTTTCCCAAGGATACCTAGCTACTTAGTGATAGAACTAGGACTAGACATGAGTTTCTAATTCCCAAGGAAGGCTCTTTGAAAGCATTATTGAATCATAAGATCATAGATTTAGAGCAAGAATGGATCTTAGAAGACATCTAGTAGGTCCAAAGAGGTCAAGGGATTTAATTGTTCAAAATGATACATTTATTATGTTTCAATGCTAGGACTCAAACCCAAGTTCTCTAATTTCAAATCCAGTGCTCTTTCCACTGGACCCCACTGCCTCAATTGCTGTTTTGCCAAGCTAATCTAAGCCACAAAAATGAATAATCATATGTGCTGCTATCATAAAGAGAGTAACCTCCTTATGGAGAAGGGACAGTCATGAGCCTTACCCTAACCAGAAAGCCATATATGTGGTTATTGACTGCAATAATGGAAGGCAACAGCTTTGAAATTAGGGTCAGATAATAGATTCAGGTGACTTTAGGGAAGAAATTCACCATCAACAACTCAAGTGAAGCAATCAACTTTCTGCCAGGGTGAAGAGAAGAAAAATGCAGCTGCTTATATCTGCTTCCAAAAGAAATACCCTAGAGCCAAAATCGGCAAAGGAAGCCCATACTCAATCAATTTATAAAAGACACTGTTCCTCAAAAAATCTGGTTCATATGCCTAGGTCTATATCCCAAAGACATCCAAAAAAGGGAAAAGAACTTATTTGTACAAACATATTATAGCAGTTCATTTGTGCTGACTAAGAATTGGAAATTGAAGGGATGACTATCCATTGGGGAATGGTTGAACAAGCTGTGGTATATGATTGTAATGGAATATTATTGTGCTATAAGAAATGACAAGCAGGATGATTTCAGAAAAACCTGGAAAGACTTCCATGAACTGATGTATAGTGAAGTGAACAGAAACAGGAGAACATCTTACATAGTAACAGAAATATTGTTCAGTGAAGAATTGTGAACGACTTAGTTATTCTCAGCAATACAATGATCCAAAACAATCCTGAAGGACTAATGATGAAGTATACTATCTGCCTCCAGAGAAAGAATTGATATTGATTGAATACAGACTGAAGCATGCTATTTTTCACTTTCTTCCATTTTTTTCTTTTATTTGAGTCTTCTTGTACAAAATGATAAATACAGAAATGTTTTTTTGTAATTGCATATATACAACCTATATCTGATTGCTTACCAACTCAGAGAGGGGGAGGGTATGGAGAGAGGGAGAGAGGAATAGAATTTGAAACTCAAAACTTTAAATAAAATGTTGAAATTGGAAAAAAATAAGAAAGCAGAGCTTTAAAAAAATCTGGTTCATCTGGCCCAATAAAACAAATGACCTATTCTCTTCTCCCTTGGGACTCTTCCCATTCTGACCTTCCACTAGCCCAAATCACTTCACTATAAAACAAAACAGCCTTCCTTCAGAAGAACTTGAACTTTGCCTACATGATGTATATTTAAAAGGACCGCTGGCATTTATCCAACTTATTTGTTAAATGTAGATGGGACTAAAATTACCTGGTTTGATTAAGTGCATTTTTACTGATCTAAATTTGCAAAGGTTAGATTATAAGCTCCTTGCAGGCAGGAGATGTCTTTTGCCTTCTTTTTTAACCTCTGGTGCTTATCACATTGCCTGGTACTTAGTAAATGCTTAATAAATGTTTGATGAATTGAATTGAAAAAGATGAATTCTGATTTTACATAAGGATGAATGTTTGGATACTACCCCATTTAAAACAAATAGCCAGTATTATGAATGGTATCTCTGTGAAATTCCTTCACAGGTCAAAATTCTCAGTCAATTCCCTAGGAATAGTGTGTCCCTTTCCCCAGCAGGGATTTTCTACTGCTGAGACAAAGGGAAACATTGCTTCTCAGTGTAGTTCTCTCTCCTCCCTCTGTTGATGCTTTGGATCTCATCCTCTGTTTTCCCCAGAAGGCACCAGACCAGAGCCACAGAATCCTTATCACAAGAGCACAAATAAGCGAGAACCTGTAGCTCCTTTTCTAGGAACAAGGATCAGTAACAGAGGGAGAAGATGGAATAAAGGTTGAGGCTGGAATCCTCTAGGAAATGGAAGGCTGCAGAAAGTCTTTCCAGGCAAGATGCTGGCAGAATCCTTGTTCTAGGGGAACAGGGTGAGTTCAGTTATAAAAAGTTCTCCACCATTGTAATTTCCTATCTTTGAGATTCCAAGGTGACTCTGTTGACCCATCACTTTCTATCATCAATCAGTTGGACAACCACATTTGTGGAATTGAGTTGTGTGGGATGGGATGTAGGATGTGTAGCTTAAGAAGCCCACAAAAATATCACATGCCTAATAATGGGAGTGCTGATGTACTTGTATAGCTCTCTGGGGATTTTTCAGAAAGCGTGTGATGGTATTTTCTCCCACTAGATAGTAAGCTTCTTGTGGGCAGGCACCATGTCTAAGACAAATCTTCAATACTAGACAATCAAATTAATGAGGACAAAGGACCCAGAAGGCACCATTATTTTGTCTTCTATCTAAACTTGATATTTCTTCCAGCAAGTAGCAATTGGACTGAGTTTGATTCAACTCAATCCAATAGACATTTATTAGACATCTACATGCACTTAAATCCTAGCTGTTCATACCAAAAAAGCCTGGGTTTCATCATACACCTGAAACACGTCTGCCATCAAACTGCACCTTTCCTATAGAAACTTAGGCTTCCTTTCACAGAGAGCACTAGACAGTTTTATGACTGGTAATTTGGGATAATTGTGTCATAAAGTGAAACTGTAACTTTGGGTGAGACAGTTCCTCAGTCATGGTCTCTACAGGCTAATGACAGGGAACTGGCTAACCGTGAGATACCTAAATCATGATTCCTTTCAAAATTCAAAGTCTTCAAGTATAAGAAGATGGCAAAACTACTCTCCATGATGGCTCTGTGGTACAGACCATTACTCATGGGAGATGGAATCTGTGGGGAAAAAGAACATGAGAGGGTAGCCTAAAAGCAGTGATTGGCCTCAAGCCATAGCTCCCCTTTTTTATTGGGGGGCAGGGAAAATTAGGTTAAGTGACTTGCCTAGGGTCACACAGCTAGTAAGTGTAAAGTGTCTAGTCTGAGACCAGATTTGAACTCAGGTCCTCCTGACTCCAGGGTCAGTGTTTCATGTTCCATGTAGCTGCCCCCATAGCTCCCTTTTAAAGAAAACTTTCAAGGGAGTCCAAAATTTGTCAGGGTCAGATGAGTTTTGCCTTCCAGGGTCCTCTGATGTCCCCCACAGGGCCTGAGAGATAGGGTAAGAAATCAGAAGGAATTTACAGGAAAGTAGCTGTCACTGACTTATGACATAGATCCATCACCAACAATCCCTTTGGTATATGCTATACCTTAAGATCTCCATTAGTTCCCACTATAACCCAGTGCACCAGATTTTCCCTAATAACACGCAGAAAAGGGCTCCCAAGGAATTGGAATCCTGCGGAGCTTCCCGGTTATTATCTTGTCTCTTATCACAAAGGAATCTCACCACAAAAAGTCTCACCTGACAGTTCTGTTCTCCCTTCTGACAACCAAGACAGTTCTTCAGTATAAGGGTCATTTTAGGAAAGGCTAGCCCCAAATTCTGAGGTAACTCTGCCTTTATAAACTAGCTATGGATAGTGTCAGAGTAGGAGTGAGATTGGGACCTGAATAGGACATATTGGGTGTAGCTACTCCCTTCCTATTCCAAAGGGACAACTATCCTATTTCTCTTGGGGGGAGGGGAATAATGGGATCCAAGGTTTATCTAGCTTAAAAAGTCAACAACCTATAAGACTGGAAACACTTATGGCTCCTACTGACTCTCCAAAGATGGTCACCAAGCCCAGGTCTCCTCTAAAGTAGGACCCAGCATAGTGCAACACCTTGGTACAGGGAACCTCAGTTTCTTCTGGCATGCTTATCCCCTATGCTATGAGTGAGAGGATGGGAAAAAGATTCTTCAGAATATTTCATCAGCTCTTCAAGAGACCCCCACCTGTATCCATGCTCAATGTCATATAAAGAGTTCTGGGCATCACTGCAGCCATCTAACATCTCTTGTTGCCTTGGAAACAAGAGTTATAACATTTGAAAGTATCACCATATGCTACTATGGAAGGGCTTAATTTTTTTTTTCCCTGAGATAAATGTATAACTCAGCAAGTCAACATCAAATGACATATACTTGATTAAATAGTCATTACGTATGCAAAGGCATAGATATGGAAAAAGTGGGAAATGTGGCATGTTCAGGAAACAGCAAGTATTCCAGTCTGCCTGTGGTATCCAGTACAAGATGGAGAACAGTGTTAGAGAGCCGTAACTGACATTTCTATACCACTTTTTGGTTTACAAAGTAGTTGTTTCACAACAATTCTAAGTAGACATTAAAAATATTATCCCCATTTTATGGATGAAAAAGCTGAAGATAAGAGCAGTTAAGTGATTTGTCTATGATCACACAGCTAGTACATGTGAGAATTGGAATTTGAAGCAAAATGTCATAACTCCACGTCCAATCCCCATTCTAAAATACTATACCAACCAGCTATCCACTAAGTCTGGAGTATTCTCCCGCTTCAGTTTTGCTTCTTGATTCTCCAGGCTCCCTTCAGGATCAGCTCAAAGCTCATCTTCTATAGGAGGCCTTTCCTACCTCCCCTTTTCCCACAATAACCCACAAAAAGACAGAGTGAAACAAATTTTCAACTCAAGACAACTTGGAAGGTTAGCAAGAAAGCTCTGTTGCACCACAGTTAGAGAAGAGTACAGTTCAGCATAGACTGTGCCAGACAGACCAATATGTTGGGCCTCAGAAAAGCTGTGGCAAGCCTAGGAGTGACTGAATCACTCATAATAATGGCACATTCCAGACCTCTCAGCCCACAGATGTCAAAGACAACTTAGAGGATAACCAGGAAAGGTCCATGACACATGTGTGAAAATGGAGTGCAGTCTAGTACAGGCCACGGCAGCACAGCCACAGCCTCAGCAAACCAGGAACAGGCCTTAGGAGTGACTGAATCAGTAGCAGCTGCTTCTGAAGCTCTCAACCCACAGACGGCAAGGGGGTTGAACAACTGGTCAGAAGGAGATTACAAGAGTTTTTTTTTTTTTTTGCTAGGACTGAGGCAAAACTGTATTACTTTGCCCATACTAGGATCCAGGTCCTGACTGACAGTCACAGGGCAAGGAGGAGCACTAGCGTAACAGAGCTTGCAGCCACAGCAGAGGGGGGACTCTCCTCACAGTTCCAGGGCAGAAAACAGTGCTTGTGTTTGCTCACAGACTAGAGCACAGGCCAGGAGAGTAGTAAACACCTCTCCTTTGATCGTATCTTGGAAGAAGTGAAAACTTACAGCTCCCTAGAAGTATATCTGAAAACAGCTGCACAAAAACCCTGAAACTTGAGACCATTGGCTTCCACCCTGGGAGCAGAGCTGTAATTTAATAAAGATTTAAAAATAAAAGACTCAGCTAATGGGCTGGGAAAATGAGCAAAGAATGCGGGAAAAAACTCTGACTATTGAAAGTTACTGTAGTGACAAGGAAAATCAAAACACTCAGAAGAAGACAATGAAGTCAAAGCTCCTACACTCAAAGCCTCCATAAAAAAAAAGTATGAATTGGTCTCAAGTCGTGGAAGAGCTCAAAAAGGATTTTGAAAATCAATTAAGAAAAATAAAGGAAAAATTGGGAAGAGAAATGAGAGTGATGCAAGAAAATCAAGAAAAATTAGTCCACAGCTTGCTAAAGGAGACACACAAAAAATACTGAAGAAAATAACACCTTAAAAACAGACTCGGGGGAGGAGCCAAGATGGCAAAGTGAAAGCAGTGACCTGTTTGAGCTCTCCCTCAAACCCCTCCAAATACCTATAAAAAAAAATGGCTCTAAATAAATTCAAAAGCAGCAGAACCCACAAAAAGACAAAGTGAAACCAATTTCTGCCCAAGACAACCTGGATGGTTTATCAGCAAGATCTATCACACTGGGCTGGGAGAGGAGCACAGTACAGCGTGGGCACACAGGCCACAGCAAACCTGGAGCAGGCCTTAGAGGACTGAATCACAGGCAGCTGTGGCAGTGTCCAGACTTCTCAACCCAGGAATGCCAAAGACAACTTAGAAGGTCAGTGGGAACAGTCTGTTTCTGCAGTGAGAAAGAGAAGCTAGATCCCAGCCACAAGTGTCTTGTGGCTCCAGGGTGGTGGCTGCTTCCTGAGATTCCTACCCACAGACTTAGGGGGAATCAGGTGGCTGATCAGAGGGGGATTGCATGGATCTTTTTCTCAGTGCTGAGACAGGAATCTCTTGCTTTGCCCATGCTTGGATCTGGGTCACAATTCTGGGTAGCAATCCTGGGGCAAAGAGGAGTGCTGGTGTGGTGGAGCTAGTAATAGCAGTAGAGAGGAAACCCTCCTCACAATTTGAAGACAGAAAAGACTGCTTGTGGTCACTCATAGACCAAAGCGTAGGCCAGGAAAGGAGTAAACACCTCGCTCATTATCATACCACCTTGGAAGAACTGAAAATTTACAGGTCCCTAGAGGTTTCTCTGAAAACTGCTGTACAAACAGCTTGGGACAGTACATTCTCCACACTGGAAGCAGATTCTTACCTTAACAAAGAGTTTAAAACTCAAGTAATTGGCTGGGATCAAGAGCAAAACTCACAAAAAGAGTCAGACTATATTATCTTATTTTAGTGACAAAGAAGATCAAAACATACAACCAGAAGAAGACAACAAAGTCAAAGCTCCTACATCCAAAGCCTCCAATGAAAATATGAATCAGTCCCAGGCCTTGGAAGAGCTCAAAAGGGATTTTGAGAAGCAAGTAAGAGAAGTAGAGGAAAAACTGGGAAGAGAAATGAGAGTGATGCAAGAAAATCATGAAAAACAAGTCAACAGCTTGCTAAAGGAGACCCAAAAAAATACTGAAGAAAATAACACCTTAAAAAACAGCCTAACCCAAATGGCAAAAGAGGTCCAAAAAGCCAATGAGGAGAAAAATGCCCTAAAAAGCAAAATTGGCCAAATGGAAAAGGAAGTCCAAAAGATTACTGAAGAAAATACTTCCTTAAAAATTAGAATAGAGCAATTGGAAGCTAGTGACTTTATGAGAAATCAAGACACTGTAAAACAAATCCAAAAGAATGAAAAATTAGAAAACAATGTGAAATATCTCATTGGAAAAAAACTGACCTGGAAAATAGATCCAGGAGAGAGAATTTAAAAATTATTGGACTATCTGAAAGCCATGATCAAAAAAAGCCTAGACATCATCTTTCAAGAAATTATCAAGGAAAACTGCCCTGATAATTTAGAACCAGAGGGCAAAATAGAAATTGAAAGAATCCACAGATCTCCTCCTGAAAGAGATCCCCAAAGGAAAACTCCTAGGAATATTGTAGCCAAATTCCAGAGTTCCCAGGTCAAGGAGAAAATATTACAAGCTGCCAGAAAGAAACAATTCAAGTATGTGGAAACACAATCAGGATAACACAAGATTTAGCAGCTTCTACATTAAGGACCACAGGGCATGGAATATAATATTCAGAGGGCAAAGGAGATAGGATTACAACCAAGAATCACCTACCCAGCAAAACTGAGTATAATCCTTCAGGGGAAAAAATGGTCATTCAGTGAAATAGAGGACTTTCAAGCATTCTTGATGAAAAGACCAGAGCTGAATAGAAAATTTGACTTTCAAATACAGACTCAAGTGGAACATGAAGAGGTAAACAGGAAAGAGAAATCATAAGAGACTTATTAAGGTTGAACTGTTTACATTCCTGCATGGAAAGATGATATTTATAACTCATGAGACCTTTGTCAGTATTAGGGTAGTTGGAGGGAAAAAATTATATATATGGATAGATAGATAGATAGATAGATAGATAGATAGATAGATAGATAGATAGATAGATAGAGATAGATGGCACAGGGTGAGTTGAAAATGAAGGAGTCATATCTGGAGAATAAAATTAAAGGGTGAGAGAAGATTATACTAGGAGAAGGAGAAAGGGAGAGGTAGAATGGGGTAAATTACCTTGCAAAAAATAGAAAAGAAAAGTCTCTTACAGTAGAGAGGAAATGGGGAAAGGTGAAAGAGAATGAGTGAATCTTATTCTCATAGGATTTGGCTTAAGGAGGGAATAACATACACATCAATTGGGTATGGAAATCTGTCTTACCCTACAGGAAAATAGGAAGAGAAGGGGACAACAGAGCAGGGGGATGATAGAGAGGAGGGCAGATTGGGAAAGGGGTAATCAGAAGCAAATACTTCTGAGGAGGGACAGGGTCAAAAGAAAGAATAGAATAAATGGGGGGGCAGGATTAAGGGAAATAGAGTTAGTTTTTCACAACATGTCTACTTTTAGGAGGTGTTTTGCATAACTGCACATGTATAACCTATATTAAGTTGCTTGCCTTTTCAATGAGGGTGGGTGGGGAGGGAGGAAGGGAGAAAATTTGGAACCCAAAGTTTTAAAAGCGTATGTTTAAAAAAATGTTTTCACATGCAAATGGGAATAATAAATACAGGAAATGGGATATGGAAATCTGTCCTGCCCTACACAAAAATAGAAGAGGAAGGGGATAAAAGAGGGGGGGGAGAGATAGAAGGGAGGACAGACTAGGGGAAGGGGTATTCAGAGTGCATGCCATCTTGGGATGGGAGAGGGGCAAGATGGGGTGAAAATTTGAAACTCAAAATCTTGTGGAAGTAAATGTTGAAAACTAAAAATAAATTAATTTATAAAAAAAAAAACAGACTAGGTCAAATGGTAAAAGAGGTACAAAAAGCCAAGGAGGAGGAGAATGCTTTAAAAAACAAAACTGGCCAATTGTTAAAGGAAGTCCAAAAGCTCACTGAAGAAAATAATTCTTAAAAATTAGAATGGAGCAAATGGAAGCTAATGACTTTATGAGAAATCAAGAAACAAATAAAACCAAAAAAAAGAAAAAAAGAAAAAATAGAAGGCAATGTGAAATATCTCACTGGAAAAACAACTGACGTGGAAAATATATCCAAAAGAGACAATGTAAAAATTATTGGACTATCTGAAAGCCATGATTTAAAGGAAAAAAAATAGCCTAGACATCATCTTTCAAGAAATTATCAAAGAAAACTGCCCTGATAATTTAGAACCAGAGGGTAAAATAGAAATGGAAAGATCCACCAATCACCTCCTGAAAAAGACCCCAAAATGAAAACTCCCAGAAATATTGTAGCCAAATTCCTGAGTTCCCAGGTCAAGGAGAAAACATTCCAAGCAGCCAGAAAGGAACAATTCAAGTACAGTGAAAAGACAATCAGGATAACATAAGATTCAGCAGTTTCTACATTAAAGGATCAAAAGGTTTGTAATAAGATATTTCAGAGGGCAAAGTAACTAGGATTACAACCAATAATCACCTACCCCAGCAAAACTGAGTATAACTCTTCAGGGAGAAAAAATGGATATTCAATCAGGTAAAGGACTTTCAAACATTCTTGATGAAAAGACCAGAGCTAAATAGAAAGCTTGACTTTCAAATACAAGACTCAAGAGAAGCATAAAAAGGCAAACAAGACAGGGAAATCACAAGGTATTTAATAAGGTTAAACTGTTTACATTCCTACACAGGAATGTGATATTTGTAACTCATTATGACCTTTTTCATTATTAGGGTAGTTAGAAGGAGCATATATAGACAGAGGGCACAGGTATGAGTTGAATATGAAGGGATTATATCTAAAAAATAAAATTAAGAGGTCAGAGAGGGAAAAAAGAGAGGGAGACATAGAATGGGGTAAATTATCTCACATAAAAAAGCAGGAAAAGCTTTTACAGTGGAGAGGGAGAAGGAAAGAGGGAATAAGATACATGCTCAATATGGTACATAAATCTATCTTACTTCCCTACAGGAAAGTATGAGAGGAAGAGAATAAGAGAAGGGGGGCGTAATACAAGAGAAGGAAGATTGGGAAAGGGGTAGTCAGAACCAGAACTCTTTTGAGGAGGGACAGGGGAAAGGAAAGTGAGAATAGAATAAAAAAGATGGAGAATAGGATGGAGGGAAATACAGTTAGCAATAGTAACTGTGAAAAAAAATTTGAAGCAAGTTTCTCTGATAAAGTCCTCATTTCTGAAACATATAGAGAATGAGTCAAATTTGTAAAAATAAGAGCCATTCCCAAATTGGTAAATAATCAAAAGATATGATCAGTTCTCAGAGGAAGTAATCAAAGCTATCTATAGTCATATGAAAAAAATAACTCACTATTAATTGTAGAAATGCAAATTAAAACAATTCTGAGGTACTACCGCAGATGTATTAGATTAGCTAATAGGACAGAAAAGGTAAATGACAAATGTTGGAGGGAATTGGGGAAAATGAGATTTTAATTGGTGGAGTTGTGAACTGATTCAACCATTCTATACAGCAATTTGGAACTTTGCCCATAGGGCTTTGACCTAGCAATACCCCTACTAGGTCTGTATCTCAAAAGACATAAAAAAAAAAATAAGGAAAAGGATCTGTATGTACAAAAATATTTGTAGCAGCTCTCTTCTGGGGCTAAAGAATTAGACATTGAAAGGATGCCAATAAATGGGGGAATGGCTAAACAAGTTGTGGTATGTGATGATGGAATACTACTGTGCTATAAGAAATGATAAGCAAGATGCTCTCAGAAAAACCTAGAAAGACTTGCATGAACTGATACAAAGTGAAATGTACTGTGTAAAAAGAAATAGCAATATTTTAAGGTGATCAGTCATGAATGACTTAGCTATTCTCAGCAATGCAATGATTCAAGACAACTCTGAAGGACTTATGATGAAAAATGCTATACATCCCCAGAGAAGGAACTGATGGTGTCTGAATACAGATTGAAGCACACTTTTTAAAAAAACTTTACTTTTCTTGAATTTTTTCTTATCTATGTTTTCTTTCACAACATGACTATTATGGATATGTTTTGTGTGACTGCACATCTATGACCTATAAGAAATGGTTTGTCTTCTCAATTGGGGTGGGGAGAAGGAGAGAATTTGGAACTCAAAGTTTTAAAAATGAATTTTAAAAATTATTTTTACGTGTAACTGGGGAAAAAAATATTAAATAAAAGCTTGAAAAGAATTAAAAAAAGAATAAAACCTGGGTGTTAAACTTAAAAAGCATGGCATTGAAATTTGTACTGTCAATCTGTATGATATTGTTTCCAGTCTTGCTTGTTTTCCAGGTATGTGTCAACCATTCTATTGGGAGAAGGAGTATGTAGTTTGGTCCCATCCATTTGTCCTTAATATTACCTTCTAGTCAGCATGTAGTTGAAATGGTTTAGTGGGATGTGGCCACTGAAAGCTTCTTAAACCCACAGGTGAGAGCTGGGACAAGGTAGACACCAAAGGTAGATAAGCAGCCCCAAAAAAGGGCTGAGCAAACTCTCACGCCAAAGGTGCTAGTCCTCCCTGAATACCTACTTATTTGTTATAAGAGAGCTTTTAAAGGGAGTTATGAGACAAAGAATCAATGAGAAGTGACAGTGATATTAACCAAGTAAACACTATGGGAACTTGAGCAACTGAGATCACAAAACCCAGTGAGCCTTAACTCAGAATCTATTTATTTTTATTTTACACCCAATTCTAATAAGCCTAGTATCAAGTTTACCAATACACCTAAAGCAAATCAGAAGGGAGGAAGGGAAAGAATAAAGAAGAAGTAATAGCTGATAACCTCTCCTAAAACATTGTGAAAAATGAGAGCATTCAGTGAAAGGGCAAGCACCCTTATTAGTCTAAACAGCCCCAAAAGACTCACTATATTATATTTATAATTATGACCCTGAGGAATCAATAAAAAAGTTTTTGTTACATTCCTTTCTAAATTAGAAAAGGGGGAAAAAAGGACCTATCTGTAGAAAAACAAATTACAGCTACATTATTTTAACACCTAATATGTGCTCTATTCATGTAATGTCATATTGTAGTGCCATAAAAATGATGAATGTGAAGTACATATATTTACATTTAGGATGATTGAATGTGAACACATGCTCCTTACAGGCATACTTCTATGATTATTTTTTCTATAGGGATATATATTTTTTCCCACTGATGTGTACCTTCATGAGAATATACCCCAGGTTCTTGTGATTTTTTAAAAAACTATTTTAATAACTGTATTCCAGTATAATTAGTTACCTTTATGATTCTATGTATTTTATTTTATGTATTTAAAAACATTATTTCAATAAGTGATCCACAGGCTTCATCAGAGTGTCAAAAGGATCCAAGATATGAAAAGATCTAAAAATTCCTGATGCAGACCCTGGGATGGAGAGTAGTGGGGAGAACAGAGATTGAGAAAACAGTTCCCTGAGACGCTATCACATGTAGAATTCATAGGAACTTAAAATAAGAAAGTATTTCAGAATCAAGTGGTCTACAGTCATTTCTTAGAATTATAGGTTTAAATATGGAAGCAAGCCTAAAGATCATACAGTCTAATTCCTTTATGTTACAGAGGAAGAAACTGAAGATCAGAGAGGGAAAAGGACTTGCCCAGGGTGACCAAAGTGATCATTAGCAGAGATGGGATTTGAACCCAGCTCCTCCAATTCCATGTCCAGCGTTCTTTCCATTATATGAGAGGATTTTAACTATTTTTGTATTATGGACTCATTTTACAGCCTGGTGAAATCTATAGACCTCTTCTCAGAATAATGTTTTTAAGTAATTTACGGGAATGTTAAATTTCGGTTGGAGATTAGTGAAAATAAAGATGCAATTTTTTTTCTCATTCCAGTTCACAGAGCTCCTCAAATCTATTCCACCGACTTCAGGTTTAAAATCCCTGGTCAAAACCGATTTTCTGCTGAGATAATTGCAGCTAAGTGTTGCAGTAACCTGGAATCAAGAAGACCTGATTTCACATTCAGCCTCAGACACTTACTAACCATATCACTCTAGGAAAGTCAATTAAACCCTTTGCTTCAGTTCCTTCACCTATCAGATGGAGACACTAATAGCACCTACTTCCCCAGAGCCATTTTGAGGATCAAATAAGATAATATTTGTAAAGTACTTAGCGCAGTGTCTAATACATAGTAAATTCTATTTAAATGTTATTTAGTAGTAGTTGTAGTATCGATAATACTACTACTAATAATTTTCCCAGAAGTTCTTATCAAATAAGGAGTTCTTATCTTGATAATCTATTGCCTAGCTTACTGAACACTAGGTCAGTGGGTTCCATTATTTCTGATTCTTACTTCTCTAGTCTGTTGCATGGATATACTTTTAAATTTTTTAACTAGTACCAAATAGTTTCTGATGATTGTTATTTTACAATGTAGTTTTAGATCCGGAAATGTTATTCCCTCTCCATTCCTACCTTTTTCCTTAGTCCCTTTCATATATATCTTTTGTTCTACTAAATAAATGATATTACTTTAACTGTAAACTATTCTTTTGGTAATTTGATCAGTATAATATTCAATCTATGAATTAACTTCGGTAGTATTGCTACTTATATTGGCTCAGCTCAGCAATGAGCACTGAATATTCATCTAGCTATTTAAATTTTTCTTCATTTTTAAGAAGTATTTTGTGATTGAATCTATGCAAATTTAGGTGTATTTTAGTAGATTGACTCCCAAATAGTTTATGCATTTTATAGTTCTTTTGAATATGACTCTCTTTTCTATCATTTGCCACAGTATTTTGTTATTTTGTAGAAATCCTGATGATTGGCCAGGGGTGGGGGTGGGGGGGCTATTTTGTAGTTTTGTACTTTGCTGAAGCTAATAATTTTCTCAGTTTCTTTGCTGATTTCGAAAAATTTCTAAGTAATCTATCATGTAAATAGACCTAATTTTGTCTCTTCTTTGCCTGTCTTTATACCTTTGATTTTATTTTCTTGTCATCACTATTGTTAGTGAAATGGAGGTTCAGAACACATAGAGTGCTTCTAAAGGCATCTCCCTACATGGAGATGCCTTGCTTCCTGATTCCAAGAAAGCTGTGATGATGTACAGTAGAGGTACCTTGGAGAGATCATGGATCACATATGGGCATTCTGCAACTTGTTCTAGTCAGCTAACCATGAGATGTAGAAGAGGCTCTTTGATTAGGTAGGGAAGGGAAGAAAAAAGAAGGTAAAGGAGAATGGGAAGAGAAGGGAGAGGTGGGGAAGGGAAGGAAATCATACCACAGAATCTGAAATGTTTTATTAAATGTGTCTTCTTGGCTTATCATAATTGAGTGATGAGGTGAACTTATTTGATTCTCAGCTTCTATTTTTCCCCTCATCACTTTAGTACTTTTGCTTTCCCTTTTTTAAAGCCAAGGATCTTCCCAGGAAATAACACAATATAAAGCCCACCCAAAAGGCTGCCTTATGAGTCATTGGATCTTCTTGCCCAAGCATTTATAATCCCTGCATATCAACGAACCAATGAGAATCAAATGCCAAAAATGCTCCTGGTTCCAAGCAGGTTTGATTTCAGCTGTCACGCCCAGGCCTGGGAAAGCAAGGTCACTTTTTTACCTACTTGCTTCCTGATGGTACCTCGTTTCAGAGATGCTCTCACTCCATTGCTTTTCTGAGTAATCCTAGGCCCAAGCAGAGAATACCCTTAGATCTCCCTCAGCTGCCAACATGTGGACACTTTCCAAAAACCAAATGCTAGTGTTGATCAACTCTTGTATCCAATGAATGTTTTGCAATAAAAAATCCAACCCAGGGAAAAATAGTAAGAATGCACACAATCTTCTGTTTCATTCTCTGCCCAGTATGCCAGCCAGCATCACAGCTTCAAGCAACATAGCCCAGTAGGGCCAGTGTAATGGTATGACAAAGCAAAGATGGAAGTAAGGGCATTGGCAGATCATATGAGCTGCACTAAAAATTACCCTTGGCTACATAATTATAATTAGTAATATTTGTGACCAGGGTACATATCACAAAATGCACCCTGAGACATTGCCAGAGAAGGCTGTGGTATGGGCTTGGGGGGAAGCCACCACCTCAATATCTGGTAGCATCCTATTTTAACTAAATAATTATAACTAAGCAAGCCAAGATTGGCTGTTTCTATACTTCTGAGGGACTACAAATGCTGTCAATGCCTTCCACATTTAGATGCCATGAAGCAAGGCCCTAATGACTCCACCTTAATTAATTAAAATTTGAGAGAGAGAAAGCACTAAAACAATTATGTAAAGGTCAGAAAGATTAGCTTGGCTGCCTTCTATATGGAGCTTACATCTTTGAAGAACAGTTAGAGTTCACATAAGTATTCTGTTGTTGCAGTTACTATTATTCAGTCATTTCAGTCATGTCAAACACTTTATGACCCCATTTGGTGTTTTCTTGGCAAAGATACTAGAAGGGTTTGCCATTTTCCTTCTCCAACTCATTTGACATATGAGGAAAACGAGGCAAATAGGATTAAGTGACTTGGCCAGGGTCACAAGTCTACTAAGTATTTGAGGCTGGATTTGAACTCAGCTCCCCCTGACTGCAGGGCCAGCACTCTATCTATTGCATCACTAGCTGCCTCAATATTTAAATCTGAAGGCTTTAGATATCATCTGGTCCAGAAATTCTCAGCCTTTTTTGTATCATTGACTGCATTGGCAGTCTGGCAAAGCCTGTGGACCCCTTCTCAGAATGATGTTTTTAAGTACATAAAATAAAAACACATAAGAAACCAAAGGAAATCAATTATGTTTTTATACTTGGTTACAACTTTGTAAATTTTTTATATTTTGTATATTTTTATAATTGTAATATAATAAAACCAATTATATTTGTAAAAACAAGTTGAACAGGTTAAAAAGCCTTGATCTAGTCATCCAGCCATCTCATTTTTTAAACAAGGGAAGTAAGGTCCAGAGGGCAAGTAGTGATTTGCCCAAGATCAGAGGAACAGGGGTTGGGTTAAGAAACAGACCTGTGATTTCACTAGTCTTGGGAAATCCTGGGTGAGGAAATTCCCTCTACCAATGCAGACCATCACCTTCTCTGCAATTTAGCTGCTTAGAGAGCTGCCATGCAATCAGAGGCTAACTGACTTGTCCAGGGTCACATGGTCAACATGTGTCAAAGGCAGGATGATCCCAGGTTCTCCTGGCTTTGAGGCTGATACTCAGCTAACTCTCTATGTAGTCACTATGACAAACAGCCTAACATTATACAGGTAATAATCATCACAACCAGGATTTAAATCAAGGTCCACTGACTCCAAATCCTGTTCTTGCCATAACAGAAACTTGCCACTTCTGTCTAGGGCCCACTGCAAGTTCCCACTAGCAGGAGAAATGGGTATGAACTAAATTTATTGAAATTCAATTCAGTAAGCATCTATTAAGAGCCTACTATGCATTAGGCACTGTGCTAGGCACTGGGGATACAAAAGCCATGTCCATTTCTTGTTGATGTTGTTGTTTTTCAGTCATTTAAGTCATGTTCAGCTCTTTGTGACCCCATTCAGTGTTTTCTTGGCAGAGATACTAGAGTGGTTTGCCATTTCCTCCTCCTGCTCATTTTACAGATGATGAACTGAGGTAAATGAAATTAAGGATCATTATAGCTAGTAAACATCTGAGGTCAGATTTAAACTCAGGAAGATTAGTCTTCTTGACTTTGGGACCAGCATTCTATCCACTGAACCACCTAGCTGTTCATGTCTTCAAGGAACTTCAATTCTAGTGGGGAAGGAAGCACCAAGAAGAGAACATTTATGTAGATAAATGTATAACTAACTGCAGAGATAAATAGATGTAGACATATACAGTATTTATATAAACACACTAACAGACATACAAATACATATACACTATATATACTTATGTATGTATGTGTATATGTGTGTGTGTATATATATGTATATATATATATATGTGTATGTGTGTGTGTGTGTGTGTGTGTGTGTGTGTGTGTGTAATTAAAGGGAAGGAGTACTAACAGCTAATCCTTGAAGAAAGCTAGGGACCTCAGGAAGTGGAGATGAAAAAGGAGATTATTTAAGGCATGGTGGGGGGGAGATATACTATTCAAAGATACAGAGATGGGAGATGAAATGTATCATTCAGTCCATCATTTATTAATCACAAACCATGTGCCAGGTACTCCTCTCAGTGTTGGTAATACCAAGAAAAGCAAAAATAATCTCTGTCCTCAAGGAGCTCTCTTTCTAATGAAAGAGACAAACACAAAAATAATTAGGTACTGTACATACAAGCCACATGCAGAGCAAATAAAGAAAGTAATCTCAAAGGCGAAGACACTAGAAGCTAGGAGGCCTTAGCAAGGCCCCCTGAAAAAGCAGGATTTTATCTGAGTTTTGAAGGGAAGCTCAGAGGTTGAAGTGAGGAGGGAGAGCATTCCAAAAAGCCAGTGAAAAGACTGGGTTTTTGTGAGAAAAGTGGGAGAGATGGGAGATGGAAGATTATTTGTGAGGAACAGCAAACAGGCCAATGTGATTACATTCATGGAGTGCATGGAGGATTATAAAGTGTAAAAAGACTGAAAAGGTAGGAAGGGATCAAGTTACAAAGAAATTTAAATGTCACAGAGGTGACATTTGAACCTGAAAGAATCACTGTAGTTTATTCATTAAGTGGGGAATGGTTGAAATGACATGGTCAGACCTATGCCTTAGGGATATCACCTCGCAACTGAGTGGAGGTATTTTGAAGGTAGGGGAGACTTAAGGCAGAGAGATCAGTTAAAAAGAAGGTATTTCAATAGTCCAGAAAAGAGGTAATGAGTTACTGAACTAGGGTAATAGCTGTGTGAGTGGAGAGAAGGGTACATATATGAGATGTTATAAAGATAGAAATGAAAATATATGTTAACATATTGGAAATATGGGATGAGTGAGAGTGTGAAGTTGAGGATGGCAGCAAGGTTGTGAGCCAGGATGACTGGAAGGGTGACAGTCCCCTTGACAGTAATAGGGAGGTGGCAGATGTGTACTTTAGTATAATGTAACCCATTGTCCATACAGCTTCCAAATTAATAAAGGACAGAGTAAAATATGGGAGAGACTAGAATATGGGAGAAAAATTAAAAATGTGTTGAAAGAGTTCAAGTAAGAAATGATAAGTCTGAACTAAGGCCATGGCCTTTTGAGTGGAAAGAAAAGGATAGACATCAGATGTCATGGCACTAGAAATGACAATTTGGGGGAACTAAATATAGCAGGTGACTTAAGGAGTCAAAGATAACATTGAGGTTGTGAACTAGGGTGACTGGAAGAACAATGATGCCCTCAACAGTAACAGAGAAGTTTGGAAAAGGGTGGATGGGGTAGAGGGAAGTAATGTGATCTGCACTGAAGATCACAAGTTATCCATGCCTACTCATCTTGTGCAAATCATTGACTCATACAAAGCAAAAATGGGAGAGCCATGGTTCTTACTCACTGGTTACTGATTCTTTCAGAGCATAAAGCCCACTTCTGCAAGGGGTGCCTGCCAAAGCCATAATGTGATCTGGGGAATGGGGTTGGGGCATAGGAAAGGATGTGAGAGACTTTTCTTAAAAGCACCTATGCAGCTGCTATTATGGATGCAAGGGTAGCATTGGGTTATAATTCTCGTGAGCCTGAGTCACAACAGGAGAGTTTGGGAGAGTACACAATGAAGGAAGGGAAGGAGTGAAATAAGGGAGTTTTGGGGAGAAGGTAGGTGTGCTGGTGTTACAGACAAGCTCCACTTCAAGGTGGATGGGATGTGAACCAACTTCCCACCCTCTGATTGGTTGATCACACACTTCATAGAGTCAGACAAGAACCACAGTTCCAACTTTGGAATTCACTGATCCAAAGTACCAGCAAAGAATCATTGAATTATTTGTTAATTGTGGAAGAGCACTTGATAAGACTTGGAAGCTCATTGGATATTTGAGAAGAGTGTATTAAAGGAGAATAAAGAGTCAAGGACAACACTTAATATTGTGAAGCTGGAAGAACAGAAAGATAATAGTACCCTCAAAACAAATTTAAGAAGAAAGGTGGATTAAGGGGAAATATAATGAGTTCTATTTTGGAAGCAGACATCTCTAAAAGAGCTGAGGTAGATAGGGATGAGGGAGTGGAAAGTGCTGCAAGGGAAAAGGTTGTTTTGTGGTTGTTTTGTTGTTTGTTTATTTGTTTTTGCCTTGGTAGCTCTTGAGTCTCTATCACCAGGGATTTTATGAAGAGGAGGAAAATTCCTAGTCATAGGATAATGGATTGTTAGAGCCTTCTCCGTAAGCAAAAGTATCTCTGCTGGAGTCTCCAACTATGATGTTGATTTGATTTTCTTGCTCTGAAGGGGAGGCATAGTTTCCTGGGCTGAATCCCAGTGAAAAGCAGGGCAGGCAACAGATCTGGTATCTCTGGGCACTCCTCTTTGGTTATAGAAGACTGAGACGAGGCTGATTTATTCTTCTTTCCTCATCAGCAAATATCACTTCTCTCCTGAACTCACCTCCCAAATCCCTAAATATGGAGGCCTTTCTCTCAGCTTTGATCCTCAGGAAAGAACATGATAGGAAAGATATAGGGACAAGATGTCCTTCCAGATTTAATGTGTTACTCTTTACCAACATTTAGAATAGGGGCTTGGTAGGTGATGATAGAACATCTGAAAGAATGACTTGATAACGACAGATCTGAACATTCACAGGAAAATTTATTTTGTGGTAGGATCTTCCTGGTACTCCTCCAATCAAAGCATGCTGGCACCAGCTACTTTTCTGAGGCTGTAGGCCAGTATGGATCACTTGCTATTAGGAAGAGTTTTAGCCTGTCTCCCATCATCTCTTTAGGGAATTATAAAGTGTTCTCTCTATTGCATGGTCAATGCCAAGTGCAAACAAGCCTCATATGAACATTATTTGCTGTCCTCCAGCAGAAAGAAAGCACTTTACAATCCTCTTTTGGGACCAGCAGGAAGGGATACATATCACTCTGTGATAAAATCCAAAACACACACTGGAGCTATGGGAGCTGCTTGGACAATGTTACAGAGCAAGTTATAAGACTTTAGGTGGTAGAAAGCAGACCAGGAGTAAGGAATTATAGGTCCTGCCATAAATTCAGTTAAGACTAGGGCTACAATCCCAGACAATTAAGTCATTCTGGGAGAAGGGCCAGCCCATCCCCCAGTGGTTTTGACTGGAATCCCCATAGCATAATCCCCCACCTTCAAACCCTGGGAGGAAGTGGAATGGAGTGGGGGTTAGGGAAGCAGGCAAGAGACTTGGCAGTAGGGAAAAGTAGGAATGCCATAGTGAGGAAACACAGAGTAGCAGCCCAGAACCTGGCAGGGGAAAGTCATACATAGCCATACCTTGTAGCAAGGAGCTAATAGAGCAGCCAAGAGACCATAGTTGGCCAAAGGGCCTCCCATAGGGAAGAACACCTGCTTTATGTCAACTACCTTCAGTTTCCTGGTGGAGGGGGGAGCCTTAGTCATAGAACTCTAATTATGGCTATGCTGAAAAGAAGTTGTTCTTTAAATATCAGTGATCAAGATCCCACTCTTTGAAGGAGAACAACACAGAGTTGTTTTACCTTCTGTCAGGGATAAAGAATTGGGCAGAAATGGATGGAAAAGATAAGGTCCTTCTCTTCAGGCAAAAGAAGAATACCTAAAGAGCAATCCAGTGTAATAGAGAGGAACCTTCTTTTAGATCATAGAATTTAGAGTTGGGAGCATATTTATGATCAATCTCATTTTATTTTTATTTTGAATTTTTTTCTTTTTATTATTATGAATGTGAGAAATATAAAGAAACATAAACAATTCCATATACAAAGGAGAGGAAAAAGAGGATTATATATGAGAATGGGAAGAGCTAATGATATGGCTCATTTTTTAAAATATATATTTAGTATATTAAACACTGCCTTTTTTATCCATGTCCCCTTATAAAATTTATTTTGCTCTCTTCTGAATGTGTTTAATGATTCATTGATGGTATTTTCTTTCTTTTTTTTCATTTTAATCAGTATCACTATCCTTGCTCCCTCAATCTCTATTCTCTCTATAAAAAAGAATAATGAAAACCTTTACCTGTAATAAACTAGCATAGTCAATCAAAACAAACCCATACATTGACCATATCTCGTTCTGTGTGCCTAGTCCATCACCTTTCTGCCAAGATGTGGGAAGCATGATTAATCATTAGTCTTCTGGTGATTGCACTGATCATAGTTATTAGCACTTTCACGGTTGTTTTCCTTTACAATGTTGTAGTCATTATCTAAATGATTCTTCTGTATGTGCCCATAATGCTTGATATCAGTTCATCTAAGTCATCACAGGTTTCTCTGAATGTATTTTTATCATCATTTATGGCACAATAACTTTGCATTACATTTATATAACATAATTTGTTCAGCCATTTCCCATTTCATTGATGGGAACCTACTTTGTTTCCAATTCTTTGCTATGATAAAAAGTGCTGCTGTGCAAGATTAATGGATCCTTTTCCTGCTTCTTTTATCTTTTGAGGATATAAGCATAGTAGTGAAATTTCTGAATCAAAATATATTTGCAGATTTAGTGGTTATTGAGGTATAACATCAAATTGCTTTTCACAATGGTTGGCCTATTCCACAGATCTACTAACAATGCCTATCTTCCAAAATCCCCATCTAGAGATTGTTATCATGGATAACATCAAGAAACATGAACAATTCCATATGCAAAGAAGATGAAAAAGAGGATGATATATGAGAATGGGAAGAACTAATGATATGGCTCAGCTTTTTAAAAATATATATTTAGTATATTAAACACTTCCTTTCTTATCCGTACATATATATGATTATATATGTAGATAGATAGATAGATATAATTATAGATAGTCTAGATATACATATACATATTATATATATATATATAGTTTTTCCCCAATTACATGTTAAAACAATTTTTAACATTTTGGTTTTTTTAAGTTTTGAGCTCCAAATTCTATCTCACATTCCGTCTTTCCTTCTCCTCCCCTATCCCTGAAATGATAAGCAATCAGATATCATTTATTCATGTGCAATCATGTAAAATATTTTATATGTCATTTTTTACAAGAAGATTCAAAAGAAAAAGAATGAAAGAAAGAAAGTAGAAAATAGCATGCTTCAGTCTGTATTCAAACAATATCAGTTCTTTCTATGGAGGCAGATATTATGCTTCATCATTAGTCCTTTGGGATTCTTAGTTCATTACATTAGCAAGATTAGCTGAGTTATTCACAGTTGATCATTGAACAATATTGCCATTACTGTGTTAACACCTTCTGGTTCTATTCACTCCCCTTTGCATCAGTTCATGTGTTTCCAGGTGTTTCTAAAATCATTCTGCTTGTCATTTCTAATAGCACAATAATATTCCATTACATTCATATAGCACAACTTGTTCAGTCATTCCCCAATTGATGGTCATCCCTTCAATTTCCAATTCTTACACAGCACAAAAAGAGCTGCTATAATATTGTTGTACAAATAGGTCCTTTTCCCTTTTTTGGATGTCTTTGGGATGTGGACCTAGCAGAGATATTTCTGGACCAAAGGTTATACACAGGTTTATAGCCATTTGGGCATAGTTCCAAATTGCTTTCCAGAATGGTTGATCAGTTCACAACTTCACAAGCAGTGCATTAGTGTCCCAGTTTTCCCACATCCTCTCCAATGTCCATCATTTTCCTTTTTTGTCATACTCACCAATCTGATAGGTGTAAAGTGGTACCTCAGAATTGTTTTAATTTGCGTTTTTCTAATCGATAGTGATTTAGAGCATTTTATCATATGGCTATAGGTAGCTTAGATTTCTTTGTCTGAAAACTGCCTGTTCATATCCTTTGATGACTTATCGATTGGGAAATGAATTGTATTTTTATAAATTTGGCCTAGTTCTCTACATATTCCTTAGAATGATAAGCAATATCTATCTAAAACTATCAGCAAGTATAATCTGTAATGAGGATAAGCTAGAATCCTTCCCCATACGATCAAGGGTGAACCAAGAATGCCCATTATTACCTCTATTATTCAATACAGTACTAGAAATATTATCTATAGCAAAAAGAGAAGAAAAAGAAATTGAAAGAATTAGAATAAGCAATAAGGAAATGAAACTATCATTCTTTACAAACAATATAATGATATACTTAGAGAACCTTAGAGAATCAACTAAATGATTTTTAATATGATGTTCCAGCTTATTTGCTTATTTTTCAATATTTTATGTTGATATTCATTAGATATGTGATATGTTATTTTCTTTCTCTGGTTTTCTTCTTCATGGTTGTAATACCAAGACGATATTTGTCCCACAGAAGGTGATTAGTAGCATCTCTTATTTCCCTATTTTTGCAAATAATTTATGGCATATTAGAATTAATTATTCTTTGGATGTTTGCTAAAATGTAATTCATCTGGTCTTATGATTTTCTCCCCATTTTGGAGTACCTTTATGATTTTTTGAAAATCTGTTTTTTCTTAGATTCAATAATTTAAATTATTTATTTCTACTTCTGTTGATATGGATATTTCATATTTTGTAAACATTAATATATTTCATCTATTAATTTTTGTTGATATAGTTGAGCAAAATAGATTTTAGTAGTTTCCTTTATTTCCTCTTCATTTGTTGTGAAGAAGAAATTTTTCATATTGGCAATTTGATTTTCAGCTCTTTTCATCAGATTTGCTAAGAGTTGAGCAACATTATTAGCTATTTTAAGTCTCATAATTTTATTTATTATTTTAATGTGATTTTTTTCTTTCAATTTATCTCCTGATTTTCAAAAAAATTGCTTGGGTTTTTTATTTCTTTTTTTTTCTAATTTCCTTAGTCATAGGTTCAAGTCATTGACTTGTTATTTCTCTCTATTAATTGAAGTATTTATACTTATAAATTTTATAGTAAGGACTCTTTTGGCTTCATCCCAAAGTCTGGCATTTTATCTCATTGATACAATTCTCTTTAAGGAAATTGACCATTATTTCTGTAAGGTGGGGGTAATTAGCTGGTCAACCAATTACCCCCACCACACTTAAAGTAAAAAAGTAAGGCTTTTATATTTATCAATGAGGGGATCATTGGTAACTTCAGAGAAAATGATTTCAAATAAATGATGAAATAAAAAGCCAGTCTTCAGAGGATTTAGAAAAGAGGAAAAGAAGAGAAGAGAAGAGAAGAGAAGAGAAGAGAAGAGAAGAGAAGAGAAGAGAAGAGAAGAGAAGAGAAGAGAAGAGAAGAGAAGAGAAGAGAAGAGAAGAGAAGAGAAGAGAAGAGAAGAGAAGAGAAGAGAAGAGAAGAAGAAGAGAGGAAGGGAAGGGAAGAGAAGAGAAGGGAAGGGAAGGGAAGGGAAGGGAAGGGAAGGGAAGGAGGAAGGGAAGGGAAGGGAAGGGAAGGAAGGGAAGGGAAGGGAAGGGAAGGGAAGGGAAGGAAGGGAAGGGAAGGGAAGGGAAGGGAAGGGAAGGGAAGGAAGGAAGGGAAGGGAAGGGAAGGGAAGGGAAGGGAAGGGAAGGGAAGGGAAGGGAAGGGAAGGGAAGGGAAGGGAGGAAGGGAAGGGAAGGGAAGGGAAGGAAGGGAAGGGAAGGGAAGGGAAGGAAGGGAAGGGAAGGGAAGGGAGAAGGGAAGGGAAAAGAAAAGAAAAGAAAAGAAAAGAAAAGAAAAGAAAAGAAAAGAAAAGAAAAGAAAAGAAAAGAAAAGAAAAGAAAAGAAAAGAAAAGAAAAGAAAAGAAAAGAAAAGAAAAGAAAAGAAAAGAAAAGAAAAAATAAAAAGAAAGGTACTGATTGGAGATGACTTTCTCAAGGAGTTTGTCCAGGAAGGAGAGGAGATATAAAGTGTGATAACTAGTGAAGATGACTCAAATGAGGTTTTCTGAAGGTTAAAGAAGACACAAACATATTTGTGGGCAGCAGCAAAGTTGCCAGTAGGTAGGGAGAAATTTAAGATTTGTGAGATAATAAGGACTACAGAGGAAACAATTTGTTGGAGAAAACAGGATGGAATGGGTGGGATCAAAGGTGCATATCGAGTAGTTTGCTTTGGCAAGAAGAAGGACCATTTCTTTTGAGGAAACAGAAGTGAAGGAAATGATAATGGTGGAAGTCATTTGATTGTTGCTGGATGTAGAGAAAGGGGATAGAGGGAGGTCTTGGAAAAGAATCTCAATTTTTTCATCGAAGCATGAGGCAAAGTCCTCATTTGAGAGGATGGAAGAATATGATACCACAGGAGACATGAGGAGGATTAATATAGTTTCCCCTCATGTTAAACATTATTTTTGCTATTGCCTTATCTGAGACTGTAACTGCTACCTCTGCTTTGCTTTTTAAAAAAAAAAAATAAAAAATCTTCTGAAGTATAGTAAATTCTATTCCAGTTCCTTCAGCTTAACTCTGTGTGAATCTTTGCTTAAAATGTGTTCCTTGTTAACAACATATTGTTATATTCTGATTTCTAATCCTTCTGTCTGCCCTCTTCCATTTTATTGCTGAATTCTCTCCATCATAATCCTTGTACCTTTTCCTCTTTTCCTCCTACCACTTTCTTTACAAAGTGTTTATGTTATTTAATTCTCTCTATGACTCTTGAAGATATTTCAATTTTATGAAGGGACCCTTATTTCTGAACATAAGCACTTCATCATTGTTTAACCCTTTCCAATTGCACAAATGTAGTTACCTCTATGTTTCTTTTACCTCCAATATTTGTATTTCTGTTTCTATTCAGTGTTAATCTTTTCATTGGGGATGCTTGAAAGTTCTCTATTCTATTGAAGATCTATTTTTCTCTTGTATTGAAGGAACAGATCAAATGCCAGAATTCTCTCAGTTCAGGTTAAACTTTGGGGAAAATGAGGCCTGCATAAGTCATTGAATGTTTAATGTAAAAGAGGTTTATTTTGCCCCAACATAGCAAGGATATAGTTGCACTTATCTTCAGCTTTGATAGACTCAACTTCCCATGCCTTCTCCTTTGCATGTGATCAGCAAGTAATTAGAGTATGGTGATCTGTCGGGTCTTATGCACCCACTAAGTCTGAAAAGCCTAGACTGTACATGGTTAATAATTTTTGTGTCCTCAGATGTCCTGAAAGCTGCATCAGGGAAACTGGGGCCAATTAAGTTCATGGGAGCAGATTTGTCTTGTTTTAGGTAAAGCTTCCCCATGTTGTAAAGGAGAAAGAAAGAAGCTACTTCATGGAAACACTGATCTAATCATAAATTGTAAGATTTTAGAGAGTTGCTGGGTAAGTTATTCTTAATTTTAAGTTTTTATTCATTTGTCTATTGGAATATCATATTCCAAGAATGTCTTACCCATGTGTGATCCTGACTTGAACTTTACTATTTTTAGTTTAAGATTTCTTTCTTCATTTGTTTTTTCCCCTTGAATATCTTACATTCAAACAACAGAAGTCAACATGAATAGGGCACTGATAGCCAAGGAAGGGTGTTTTGGTCAAACAAGTCATATTAACTATTTTAGTTAGTCAACTTTAGAAGTTTTAGAAGTCATTTGAAAGTTCATGCAACATTTCATATCTGTAGTACCTGACACCTCTATTTTTTTAAATTAGCAGCAATGTATTTTTTCTTAGTACCACCTCCAGCCCCACTGGAAAAAAAAAAGAGCAAATTTCTTATAACAAATATGCATAGTCAAGCAAACCAAATTCTACAGAGATATGAATTGGGATTTAAAACATAATAAAATTTGAGGTGGTTATTTGTAACATGTGTGTGTATATAATGTGGCAATTTGAACCCAATCATTATAAGATAAATCTCATATTATTTTTTTTAACATTTTTTGAATTCAAAAATTTCTCCCTCCTTCCAGTACCTGCCCCACCCATTGAGAAGGCAAGTAATATATTATGTTTGTCTGTTTGTTTTTCAAGAGATTAGAAGTGGATTTTTTTCCCCTATTTTCACTTTACACTCCAGTTCTGAAATATCTGGGAAGTTTACCTTTATGATTGCTTGAAATTCTTTGTCTGGTTGCTATTTTCAAGGAATCTGATAATTCTTCATTTATTTTTCCTAGACCTGTTTTTTTCTGCCTAGGTCAGTTGTTCTTAATATTCAAAACTTTATGTTTTCTTCTCTCTCTTTCTTGAAATCTTTTGACTTTGCTCTAATATCTTAATTTTTTTTCTGGTTCTATTGTGATTTTCTTTTGCTCATTTGCTATTTTATTGATTTGATTTTCTGACTTCTTTTTAATCATATTACCTAAAGTTTTATACATATTATTCCTTCTTTCAAAGAGTCAACTTTTAGTTTTGTTTATCATTTCTATAGAGGGGGTTAGTTTGCTTGTTTGCACTGCTTTTCAGTTTATCTATTTCTCTTCTAATATTGAATATTGCCTCTTTTGTCTTTATTTTATATTTGTTTATTTGTTAGCTTTCTAATTATTTAAAATGTGTATTCAGTTCATTAATTATTTCATTTTGTATTTTGTTAATGTATGTTTGGAGGGATATAATTTATTTTTTTCCAAGAGGACTGCTTTAGTTGTATCCCAGAAAAGTTGTTTTAACATTTCTTTCATATAATTATTAATTATTTCTATGATTTTTTTTCTTTGACCCATTCATTATTTAGGATTTCATTGTTAGGATTTCATTGGAGTCTGTGGTTTTCATTTGTGCTCCCTGAATTGATTACTATTTTCATTCTGTAATAGTCTATATAATGTGTGTGTTTACTTTTTCTGTCCTTCTACATTTGTTTAAAATGTCTCTGTAACCTAATATATGATCAATTTTCATAAAAGTGTCATGTGCTGCTCAAAATTACATATATATTCTTTAGCATTACTGTTTGGAAAAGGCCATGAGTCTTTTTTTTTTGAGGTAATCAGGGTTAAGGGACTTGCACAAGGTCACGCAGCTAGCAAGTGTCTGAGGTCAGATTTGAACTCAGGTCCTCCTGACTACAGGACCAGTTCTCTGTCCACTGCACCATCTAGCTGCCCCAATGTCTTTTAACTGCACCATCTAGCTGCCCCAATGTCTTTTAACTTTAGTTTCTATAGCAATTTAATTCTAAATTTCCCTTTTTGTCTTTTTTCCTTTAGATTTTTTCCAGTAGAGATATTAAAAGCCCATGCCACTATTATATTGCTGTCTGTGTCTTCTTACAATTTTGTTAATTTTTCCTTTATGAATTTAGATGCTAAAGCCTTTAGAGAGTCTGTATACAAGGGCAAAAGGAGATTCCAGAGCCTCACTAGGGCACCCCCAGACCCACACCAGACTATTACAATGGAGACGTATGGGAACTGGAAGCTTTGTCACCCACTACCAAGTTTCAGGTAATAGATCCAAGGGTGAGAAGGGGAGCTGTGTTGGGGGTCCCATTCCTAGGTAGGAAGGCCCTGAGTAGTACATGAAGAAAGGAGAAAGTTCAGAAGCCAGCAGTAGCAATGGTGTGGCTCAGACCAAGGTCTCACTTCCAGCATCTAGTCCAGCCTGCAGAAGGGTAAACAAGGTGGGAATCCAGACAAAAAAAAAAAGAGGGGATGGGGGTAGCCTACAGTTCTGCCACTTTGAACTAACAGAATTTTCTAGCTGGCTGGTAAGGGTGGAATCCAGTAGCAGTCTCCTCTTCTACAGATTCAGACCCAGGTTAGGAACTTGTAGCACTCACAACAGATGGGTAATAATTAGATTTTGCCCTGGAGCAGACCACTTTGGAAGCACCTAAAGCTTGCAAGTCTCCAGACTCTCCCTGAGATCCATATACATAGAGATAGAGATAGATAGACACAAACATATAGATAGATACACACATACATATGCACACACACACACACACACACACACACACACACACACACATATATATATATAATGTTTTCACAAATGAAACAAGAGTGCTTGAGGAAACAATTCAAAAAGAAATGAGTACTATGGATGAAAGAATTGGAAAGGGAATTAACAGCTTGGCACAAGAGGTACAAAAACTTGCCCAAGAAATAAACTCCCTGAAAAGCTGAATGCTCTAAAGAGAAGCTAATGACTTCACAAGGCAACAAGAAAAATAAAATAAAGTCCTAAGTTTGAAAAAAATAAAAGCAAAATGTAAGGTGTCTCATAGCAAAAACAACTGACCCTGAAAAAAGACTGAGGAGAAAAAAATTAAGACTCATTGAGCTACCTGAATGCTATGAACAAAAAAAAAAGAGTTATACATCCTATTTCAAGAAATATTATAAAGAAAACTGCCCGGATCCCTTAGAAACACAGGGCAAAGTAGAAATAGAAAGAATTTACCAGTGATCTCCTAAAAGAAACTCCAAAGTGAAAACTCCCAGGAACATCATAGGCAAAATCCAGAGCTTATGGGTCAAAGGAAAATTACAGCAAGCAGCCAGAAAGAAAGAGTTCAAGTACTAAGGAGTCAAGGTCAGGATCACACAGAATTTACCAGCCACAGCTATAAATGAGCAGAGACTTAAAATACAATATTCCAGAAGGCAAAGAATATTGGCTTACAGCCAAGAATTTACCCAGCAAAGCTGAGTATAAATGCTATAGGGGGGAAAGAGAGTGAAACAGAAAACTGAACATTCCCAAAGAAAAGATTAGAGCTACAGAGAAACTTGAGGTTCAAAAACAGGAGGGAAGAAAAATATACAAAGGTAACATGAATTAATAATGATGATAAAGGGCTAAACAAGAATAAACAGTTTATATTCAAATATAGGGAGATGGTGACATATGCGTCGCCTTTGAACCCAACCATCCACAGAGTTTGTGGGGAGAGACCAATTAGCCTGGGATTGGTTCTGTTACTTTTGATGATCTTAAGAAAAGAATGGAGAGGAGAAGAAGAATATATTGGGGAGGAAGGGAAAGAAAGGCTAGGGAAATTATCTTACATAATGGAAGTGCACAAGTAAACTTCTATACAAATAAGAGGGAAGTGGGGAGTGGCTGACAGTTGAACCTCACTCTCATCTGAACTGGTCAAAAGAAGGAAGAAAACACAAACACACAGAATTGGATATAGCAATACATTTTACTAAACAGGGAAATAAGAAGGAAAGGGGATAGGGAAGAAGGAATTAGAGAAAAGACAGATTAAGTGAAAGATTAGTCCTAAGCAAAACAGACTCTAAGGATGCACAAAACTAAGTATTGATCTTTTTGAGATGGCAAAGAATGGAAATCTAAAAGCGTGCCCATAAATTGGGGAATACACAAAAAAGCTGTAGTATTAAATGTGATGGAATATTATTGTTCTGAATTCTTGTCAGTATAATGACCACTCAGGATTCCAGAAGACTAATAATGAAACATGTTACCCTCCTCTTGATAGAAAGATAAAGAATTTAGATGTAGAATGAGACAATTTTTTTTCACGTGGTCAGTGTGTAAATTTGTTTTTATTAACTAAACACATCTGTGATGGGTTTTGTTTTTCTTGTGACCTCAATTGAGAGGGGATATGTGGGGGAAGGCTAGAAGGCTGATCTTGGCTAATTAAAACAAATTATTTTTAAGAAAGAAATTTTCAATGGTCTCTGTGTTGTTATTCTATTATTGTTGTTTTCAACTCCACAGGCTGAGTTTCTCCCTTTTTTCTGTAGTAATTTATTTCATTATCTGTTCCTTCTTTGGTTCTTATATTTGTACACATTTTTTGTATTTGTATTTCTGGGCATTTGCCAAGCAACACTTTTGTTCAGGTCTGGTTTGCTCTGTAAGACTGCTTTAAATGGTTCTTTTTCCATTGAGCATCTATCTTTTTGTGCTAATGGTTAAGCTTAGATTTGTAGGGTATGTGACCATGGGTTGCATCTTGAGCTCTTTTACCATTCAGAATATATTATTTCATTCCTTCCTGCAGTTTCTGGTGGGTGAAGAAGTGTCTTGTGTTATTTGAATTTTCTTTCCTTTATAATTAAAAGCCTTTTCCCTAGTTACTTGCAGAATTTGTTGTTTGTAATTGGAATTCTTAAATTTACCCATGTGTCTGGAGTTTGCTGCACAGTTGTTTGTTTTTGTTTTTCTGGAGGCACTCTGTGGATTATTTTGATTGGCACTTTGTTATATGTATTGAGAAGTTCTGAGAAGTTCTCATATTATTTCTTGAATTATGATGTTCAGTTTTTTTTGACCTTCTGTGTTTTTCTCAAGACCTATAATCCTTAAATTTACCCTACTCATCTTCAAGATCAATGTTTTACTTATATAGATATCACATTTTCTTTTATTTTTGAGGGGGAGTGGAAGCAATCAGAGTCAAGTGACTTACCTAGGTTCACACAGCTAGTTAATGTCTGAGGCTGGGTTTGAACTCGTCCTTCAGACTTCAGAGCCAGTGCTCTATCCATGGTGCCACCTAGCTGTCCCTCATGTTTTCTTTTAACATTTTTGTTTGTTTATTTCCATTGTGGCAGATTATCCTTCATTTCTGTTTACTTACATTCCAAAACAGTTGCTTTTTCTTCTGTTTCTTTAGTGAGGTTTACCATCATAAATTCAAGGTTTTCTGTTCTGTCAATGATTTCTACTGTGCAGACCATAAATTCTACTATCATAATTCTTATTTTTTCTCTTAAATATTTTTAGAACTTATTGCAATTTTTCATTGGACTTCTTGATCATTATTTGTTCTGCTGCAAATTCCAGGTTTTTGCTCAAGTGAGTGGGGGGTGGGGGTTGGCGAGGGAGAGCAGCCTGCCTGGATTCAGGCAGCCATTTTGACCAGAAGTCCCATTAACTACCTTTAACCTTGGACAAGACACTTTCCATTTCCAGGCCTCACTTTTCACCTCTGTTTGGATTGATTGCATCTTCATGGGTAGGAATCAAACAGTCTTACGATACTAGATTGGTAATTCTATAAAGGTAGGGACCATGTTTTACCTATCTCTATAGTTTTCCCAGTACATGCTCTGCACACAATATGTATTTAATCAATATTTGCTAAATTGAATTTAATTGTATGTTATCTTTTATTATTATCCTTCATGTGTCTAATTGTTTAAATGAGTGAAACAGAAAAAAGTTGAGGACTGTGGACAACAGAATATCGGCATTCATTTCTAGGAAATTAGCCTGGTAATTTAACATACTATTAAACCTTTGATGGAGCAAATACATGGTACAGTGGATAGAGTGCCCAGGCCTGAAGTCAGGAAGACTCATCTTCCTGAGTTCAAATCTGGCCTCAGACACTTACTCGTGATGTGATCTTGGTCAAGTCACTTAACCCTGTTTGCCTCAGTTTCTTCATCTGTAAAATGAACTGGAGAAGGAAATGGCAAACCACTCCAGTATCTTTGCCAAGAAAGCACCAAATGGGGTCACAAAGAGTGGGACATGACTGAACAACAACAACAAGCTCCAGTGGCCTTATTTTTTTCATCATAGTATCCTCATAGTTTTATAGAATTGACACTGGGAAGGGCCTTAAGATTATTTGGTTCATTCTCCTCATTTTACATACAAGGAAACTAAGGCAAAAAAAAGTTAAATGACTTCCCCAAGGTCACAAAGAGAGTCAGTGACAGAGTTGGAAATTTGAACTCATATCTAACTCCAAATCCAGAAGTCTTTTCAGTCTATATCACTGATAGGTAAACACATGACCATTACCATTCTGACATTAAAAAAAGGAAAAGATGTGTATACATATATATATATATATGTATATATATACACATACATGAATACATACACACATATGTATATCTTTTCTTACATCATCCACATTTCCCGGCATAACTTTCCCTTCCCATCCCAGAGGGAAAGTTCTTTAAAAAGATAAGAAAAAGAAAACAGTTCAGCAAACTCAATCAACATATTGAAAAAAAGTTGGACATTACTTTATGTCCCATACCTATAGTCCTCTATAAAGAAGTAGGGAGAAGAACCTTCTCAGATCTTTTCTTTGAGGTCAGGCTTGGTCATCACAATTTCACAGCATAAGTTTCAATTGTTTCAGTCTTTGTGTCCACTATTTCCCTAGTTCTACTTCACTTTGCATCAGTTCATCAAAATCTTCCCATTCTTGTATTTTCAAATACCACTTAAGGCTGAAAATATAAGGGGGACAATGCATTACACCATCTGTAGCATTGGTGAAGTTATTTTCAAGCAATCCAATTCCCCATAATTAGACTTGCAAGTTCCAATTTATCTGCCACTTTCTTCTCTTTGGCAAGTGACAATATTTGTCAACGTGACCTCATTTTTGACTGCTTGTTAGGTTCACCATTCCAGCAGAGATGGGAGCTGTTCTCCCAGATGCTAGGAATGTATTTGGTGGAGCTGATGCCTATCAGGGATCCCTGGCATGGTAGTCAGTCACAGCTTTCCTGGAATGAACATGGCTCATTTCCTGCTTCTTCAGGAAGCCTTTTACTGTGTTTGACTAAGTTAATCCATACAGTTCACAGTATAATTGAAGAGGACCATATCTTTGCATTAAAGGACATCAGACAGTCATTATTTCTATTCATATACAACTACTGGGTTTGGTGCCTTAGGACCACAGAATGTAAGAGCTTAAAAGGGCTTTAGAAGCCATCTAGTCTACTTCATACCTTATCTTAGATGTAAGAAAACTGAGGTACAGAAAAGTTACATGATTTATCCTAGGCTCAATAATTAGCAGAAGGAGAACCTGAGGCCAGGCCTCCTATAAACTTCATATAATATCATTTCTAATGCCTAGAGGGTTTACAATTGAGGTTGGGGTGATCCAAAGGGCACTGGGAGTGCACTGGTAGAGTTAAGGGCAAAACTGGAAAATATAGACTGTTGAGCTGGAAAGGACCATAAAAAGTGTACAGTTAAATCCCATCTTTATACATTTGATGAAACAAAGAGGTGACCGGGTTTGCCCAAAGTAGTATGGCTAGTTAGTAGCAGAGCTAGATGTAGCGCCTATGTTCTCCTGACTCCTTCTGTATCACAGCCTCCCCTCACGACCTTAGGAGATGCTTGGATAAAATGAAGATGCTAGATAAATTGAAGTGTGCTAATACCCATCCTTCTCTCCATTCACAAAGGCACCACTCTAGTTCAGGACTCATCTCTTGCTTGGACTATTGCAACAGCCTTCTCATTGGTTTCCTCGCGTGATTCTCTTTCTACTCTAATCCATCCTCCACTAAGCTGCAAAGTAAGTTTTCAAAAGTACAGGCCTGACCTTGTCACCACCACCTCTAAGAAGTTCCAGTGGCTCCTGCTACTTCAAAGATCAAATATAAAAGCCCTTGCTTAGTATTTTTGAAACTCTTTAAAACCTGTTCTTTTCCAATCTTTTCTGTCTCTTTATATTTTCTTCCCCTTTATATATTCCAGTCATACTGGGCTACTGTCATGACACTTCAGCTTCTTACCTGGAAAGCTCTTCTTCCTCACCTTTGCCTAGAATCCCTGATTCAAGACTCAGCTCAAATTCCACTTTCTGCAGAAGGTATTGCTGTATCATTAGCATCATCATCATTATCAACACTCACATACTTACACATGCGTACATGTGTGTGTGTGTGTGTGTGTGTGTGTGCGTGTATGTGTGTGTCTTCAGTTCTTTCTGCAAGTAGCACTGACACATCTTTAGGACGCTGGTCAGACAAATGCCTTCCCAGAATAGTTGCAGTACTAATTATCTGACAGATAGCCTACTGGAAAAAAATGTCAAATGCGGAATTAAGGATCTAGGTTTGAGTCTCAGCTCCTCAAACTGATCTCTTAAAGGTTACAACTATATTCTTAACTGATAAATCCAGCAGCTGCCATTCATGAGTAAGCCAAGATACAGCTTGGGTAGACAACTGCTTTTTCTGAGTTCTTACCCTCCTTGCCTTCTCTGAAACATGCCAATATGTTCAGTTGTTCCTTCCTCTTGGAAACTGTTTCCTCTCTTGATTTCTGTGGCATTGGTCTCTCACTAGCTTCCTACCATCACCTGTCTGACTGTTCCTCCTCACTTGCTGCGTCCTCATCCATCTCCCATACCCTTAGAGTAAGTGTCTTTCTAGGCTCTGTTCAGTGCCTTTCTTTCTTCTTTCTCTCTAAACTCTTTCCCTTGTTATTTCAACTGCTTCCCATGAGTTCAAATTTTATCTACATGCAGATAGGGCCTGTGATTGTTATAGATAATGTCCAGGCCAAATCTCTCTCCTGAACTCCAGTCACACATGTCCAACTGCCTGACATATAACACCACCTGGATGTCCAATAGGCATCCAATTAGGACAAAAATTAAACTCACTGGCTTCCCTAAACCTTCTTTTCTATCCTCTTCCCTATTTCTGTTAAGGGATCTGTCACCCTTACAGCCATTCATGTTTGTAACCTTAGAGTCATCTTTAACTCTTCATTCCTCATGTTCCTTATCTTGTCCTCATTCCTTATGTTTAATCATTTGCCAGTTCTTGTCATTTCTACCCCACAGCATCTCTTGCATTCCTCCCCAGATGGCCCTACATGGCTACCATTTCAGTTCATACCCTCATTACCTCATGCCTGGACCATTTTAATAATTTTATGTGTATTTGGGAAATCAAATTTATTGCATAAAAGTGAATACCAGGATCAGTAATGGCAAACATGATGATATAAAAAGGAAAACAACAGATTTCTTCCTCCTATGTTTTATTTAAATTTTCTTTTTTATACAAATATAAAAACTCCTTAGTTGGTTACTCTACTTCCAATCTCTTTCTTCTCTAATCCTTCCTCCACACACTCCCAAAAGCAGATTCCTAAGGAATAGATTATCCCTCCCCTCAAAAATCTTCAATGACTCCTTTTTACTCTAGAATAAA
The DNA here is from genome assembly GCF_003287225.1 of Phascolarctos cinereus. Taxonomy (NCBI): domain Eukaryota; kingdom Metazoa; phylum Chordata; class Mammalia; order Diprotodontia; family Phascolarctidae; genus Phascolarctos; species Phascolarctos cinereus. The sequence continues at coordinate 274,664,480 of NW_027555625.1, read as the reverse complement.
ATGCAAACTTAACTTGTCATTCAAGACCCTCCAGGATCTGACTTCAATCTATCTTCCAGCCTCAATTCATATTATGCCCTAAATATGTTCTGTGTTTAGACAAACTAGATTATTAGCTATTTTCCAAATGTGACCTTCCATCTCCTTTCTCTGTTCATTTGAACAAACTATTCCCTTTGCATAGTGTATTTCCTCCTCATTGCCACCTCTCAGAATTCTTCCCTTTCATCAAGGCTCAGACTACAGTTATTGCCTCCATGAAGCTTTCCTTTATCACTCCCATTATTAGTGTTTTCATATTACCTAAAATTTACCTGTCTGAGTACGTCTTATCACTGAAGTCAAATATATGGTCCCTTAAAGTGGGGACTTTTTTGTCTAGTTTTCTGCTTTTATAGGAAGGAAGGAGAGCAAGGACAGAGGGAGGGAGGGAGGAAGGAAACAAAGAAGGAAGGAATGAAGGAAGGAAACCAGCACATATTAAGCACCTAATTTATGCCAAGCACTGTGCTAAATGCTGGTAATACAAACAGAAAAGGAAAATAGTCCTTGCTCTCCAGACCTTCACATTCTAATAGAAGGAGACAACATATAAAGAAAAATTAAGCTGCAGGGCCAATGGAAAGACACAATGGTCTGTAAGATGCAACAAGGCACATAGTAAGGCCTAGTGGTACAGAGGGCAGAGATCAAAGGGTCATATATTTAGAACTATATATCTCCTATATTTAGAGCTATATATTTATACATTGTTAAATGTATTTAAAGCTCTTAAGATTACCTAACCCAACACCATCATTTTACAGATGAGGAACTGAGGCTTGGAGAAGTAAAATTATTAGCCCAGGGTAACACAAACATCCGAATCAGTTTTCCTGATTTCAAGCCAAGTGTTCTTCCTATTACATGCTACATCAAGATTTATGCCATGACTATCTTTTTATCTCCAGTGTTTTGCACATATCACCTACTTAATAAATACTTATTAAATTAAATTGAATAACTGCTACCTGAGTGACTCTGCTAAGTCATTTCTCTTCTCTGAAACTCAGGCTCATCTTTAAAATAAGGGGGTTGGATTAGATAACTAAGGCCCATTCCAACTCTGAATCTTTTCTTGTATAAGCTTAAACTCTCTTTTGACCAGCGGAGGGTGCTGTCTACCATCAAACTTCTATGGCCACGCTCAGTAAGGCCAGCCCACTCACAAAGGAGTTGCACTAAAAATCTGCAAAAATCACAGATTCATTGCGTAAAGCCATCTCCAGGGGGGCCAGAGGAGCCTTAGCAAAAAGAAGAGAAAAGGATTTATGATTGCTCTGGATGGCAGAACTGACTTTTGTTCAAAGCATTTCCTGGCCTCCATCTGTTTCATGTCAGAATACATACACATTCACACATTTATAGTCATGTAACTACATACATATGTGTGTGTTGCGTGTATATACACATATATTCATGTATGAAGAGCTGTACATGCACGTGCGCACGCACGCGCACGCACACACACACGCATGCACATACGCCTTGGGTTAGGCCAAAGCAAGTTCAAAGTAAGACCAGCTGCAGAGAACTAAAAGAGATTAGTTTTTAGGGTGAGCTGTAGAGAAAAGGCACTTAGGGATTAGTTCGATATTGGGAGATGACAAGGTTTTCCACTTGAAGGAATAATAGCAGTAAAGCTTTCCATTCAGATCTGTATCCTAGAATTGAGCCTGACCCAGGGAACACAGAGCCCCTGTAAATGTCCCCAGAAACTCATGCTGAAATAGCCTTCAAAAATTTTCTCTTGGGAGAAGAAAGGGCAATGGCAACAATAGAGCTACTTAGGGAGGTCACATACCAACACCCCACTACAATACTCAAACTTGCAGGTTGGCCAAGCAATGCTCCTTACAAGGTAAGGAACAGATACAAAGCATTCTTAGCCAAGAGAGCTACGCTCACCATCCTCCTCTTACTCAATAGGCTGTGGGAGATTTAGACTTACGTTGCATGTTGATTTGCATCTCATTTATGCACATTCTATGTCATATGAGAACCCAGGGAAATCTCTTCTCCTTAAGACCAGAGCTAACTTTTCATCAAAGAATGTAGAATCTTAGAGGGGAAAAGGTTCTTTCAGATACATCTAGTCTAACTCCTTTATTCTATGTGGGAGGAAGACGAGACCTAGAAATGGGAAATAACTCTCTCAAGGACACACAAGTGAATGGCTAAGCCAAAAACAGAATCCAAGTTTCCTAAATCTCAGATTAGAGTTAGCTCCATCACTACTATAAGAACACTTAATTTATCTTGAGAGGAACCAGGAAGTTGCCTCCCATTCTCCACCTCCTATATAAAAGACTTCTATCTCTTCTTCAGGTTGCCTGAAATTGTTTTAGAGGAAATTCATTATTTTGGGGACTTAATGGTTTTCTGGGTTTCAAGAGTCTGGTGAAAATGCAGATATTCCATGGGAAAGAGGGCATATTATGTGCCTCCAATTTACTAGAAAACTTAGTGAGAAAGGCCCTGTGGGAATGGAGCATAGAACAGAAAGTAAGTGAAGGGGTAGGAGACAGATATGGAGAGAAGAATTAGGGGTAGCTAAGACAGAGATTGCCCACTGTTCCATTTTGCTCAGGGCTGGCCTGAGTACCAGGATAAAAACCAATATGCCATCAGATAAATGAAGCCTTGTCTGCAATTAGGGGTACTCCCAAGGCACTGAGCTACTCCAGCCCTGGTCTCCTGATGCTTGAATTCCCTAGTGACCCATCAGGACAGCGCCTGCCACGCTCCAATATCTGAGAGTTATAGAGATCTTAGCATTCAGAATGCAAAGAAACATTAAAGATAAGTTTTAGAATGTCAGAGTTGGAAGAAGCATTAGTGACTGACTCCATCCAAGCCTTAATGAATGAAAATCCATTCTGCCACAACATCTATAAGTAATCAGCTAGCCTTCCCCTGAAGCCCTACAGGGATAGGCAGTATGTGTACTTTTTTTCCTTGATGATAGAAAAGCCTTTTTTAATGAATTAAATCAAAGATGTAGTAATTATGGTAATGACAACAACAATAAAAATAACAAAGTAGTTTGTATCAGGAACAATCCTAACAAGAGGAATGAACAGAGATTACTCCACCTTGGAGGTCTTCAAATACAGGCTAGGCAATCACTTTTGGGCAGTTAGGTAGCATAGTAGATGAGTGTTAGGCCTCGAGTCAGGAAGACTCATCTTCCTGAGTCCAGATCTGGCCTCAGACACTCACTAGCTGTAAGACCCTGAGCAAGTCACTCAACCCTGTTTGCCTCAGTTTCCTCATCTGTAAAATAAGCTGGAGAAGAAAATCACAAACCGCTCTATTATCTTTGGCCAAGAAAACCCCAAACAGAATCATGAAGAATCAGACGTGACTGAAATGACTGAACAGAAAAAAAATATTTGGAGGTACAAGTAAGAGGATATATCTTTCAAGTACACTGAAATGTAGAGATAGCTGCTAATGTCCCTCTCAGATTCAAATTCTCAAATTCCAAGATGCTGTGATTAAGTGATTTGTGTAGTAGCTTACAGTACACAAAACGCTAATGCAAAATTTGTCTCTGTTGATTCTCATATAACACCCTTTGTTATATCCCAGCCACTCAGCTCTCTGGCCCTCAGTGTCCTCATTAGGAAGGACTAGATAACATCTAAATTCCCTTACAAGCCTAAACTCTGTAAGCCTTTAACCCTACAGGGAAGATTATTAAAGCTCTAAAAATAAAGCATGCTCAACAACATAAGGATTTCAGAGCCAATGGAAGATTTAAGGGAGGGAAGAGGTGAACCTTTCCCAGTCCATCTCCCTTTAGAGGGTGTCAACATCTTCCATCTATGCACTGGCAGGCCCTGAAGGCCAAATGTAAGCCCAGCTTTGGAATCTCTCAACTTCAATCCTTTTTATTGTTGTTGAGTTGTTTTGCAGTGATTGACTACAGATGTGCTAAAGATTCCTTACATTTGGTCTCCTCCACCCTCCAAATGTTAGGCAACAAACTACAGAAATATGGAGCCTGGATCGAAGTGTGCTCTGGTCAAAAAGCAGAAGAGAGGGGCAAGAAGGACAAATGTACAGCTTTCCAAAACAAGCAGAGCCAAAGGGACAGAGGTAGCCAAGATGGCAGAACCCAAATGTGTGCTGGAGTCTGTTCAAACTGACTTGAGAGTGCTTGTTATCAAAATTTCATTGTGAGGATTTACACCTCAAATATCAGAAAAGGCTACAAATCAGGACTTGACATCATTTTGTTGATTTCTGGACTTCAGAAAGTAATGTAGAAAGTGTCAATAATGCACATTAAACTTAAAAGTATATCATGCTTATATTTTTAGAGAGCCAATTATTAAACATTTACCAGCACACCACTCTGAACAACCACATAGTCCTTGAGTAAACTAAAGGATCCGTGATAGGTTCACTATTAAAGATTTTCTCAGATGGCAAACTATATGTTCCCTAGAGTGAAGAAACTATAGGATTTATTGGTTGGCAACATTGCTTTTTCATGAAGATCAATTCCATTCCCTATATAGTAGAGCCAATAGGCAGCAAAAGGATGAATCAATGGGGACAGAGGACAATAGTTTTGGAGTCAGGAGACCTGAGTTTGAATTCTGGCTTTGTTACTTGCCCAGCCCAATGACTGTGGGCAAGTCATTAGCTCTCTGAGCTTTAGTTTCTTCATATGTAAAATGCTCTCCTAATTTGTTTATGTAATCCTTTATATCTGTATTGTGTACCCATTTTGACCTATTAATGGATTATGGGGGCAGGTAGGTGGTGCAGTGGATAGAGCACCAGCCCTGAAGTCAGGAGGACCTGAGTTCAAATCCAGCCTCAGACCAAACACTTCACACTAGCTGTGTGACCCTGGGCAAGTCACTTAACCCCAATTGCCTTAAAAAAAAGTGTTTTGTAAATGGAGTAAAGTGTGAGATATTGGTCTATACCTAGTTTCTGTCAAACTTTTCTAGTTTTCCCAGCAGATTTGCTCAAATAGTAAGTTAGTGTCTCAAAAGCTTAGATCTTTGGGTTTATCAAAAACAAGATTATTATGGTTGTTTACTACTGTGTATTGTGTGTATAATCTATTCGACTGATTCATCACTCTATTTTTAACCAGCAGTAGATTGTTTTGATGATTATCACTTTATAATATAGTTTGATATCTCATATGGCTCAGCCACCTTCTATCACATCTTTTTTCAGTAATTCCCATAATATTCTTGATCTTTCATTCTTCTAGATTAATTTTCTTGTTATTTTTCTAGCCCTATAAAATAAGATTTGGTAGTTTGATTGGTATAGTACTGAATAAATAACTTAGTTTAGGTAAAATTGTCATTTTTATTAGATTGGCTCATCCAATCGATGAGCAATTAATATTTTCCAAATATTCAGTTCTGATTTTATTTGTGTGACAAGTATTTTGTAATTGTGTTTATGTAGTTCCTGGGTTTGTGTTGGCAGGTAGACTCCCAAATATTCTGTATGTTGTCTACAGTTATTTTAATTGAAATTTCTCTTTCTATCTCTTGCTGGTAGGCTTTGTGGGTAATATATAGTAATGCTGATAATTTATTTGGGTTTATTTTATATTCTGCAACTCTGCTATAGTTGTTAATTATTTCAACTAGTTTTTTAATTGAATCTCTTGGATTCTCTAAGTATACCATCATATCATCTCAAAGAGTGATAGTTGGTTTTCCTTATTACCTATTCTAATTCCATCTGTTTGTTTGTTTTTTCTTCTCTTATTGTTATAGCTAGCATTTTCAATACAGTATTGAATAATAGTGGTGATAAGGGGAATCCTTGCTTCACTCCTGATCTTATTGGGAAACTTTCTAGCTTACTCCTATTACAGATAATGCTTTCTGGTGGTTTTAGATAAATATCATTTTAATGAAAGTTCCATTGGTTCCATTGCTTTCAAGTGTTTTTAATAGGAATGGTTATTGTATTTTGTTAAAAGCTTTTTTTTTAAGCATCTGTTCAAATAATCATATGATTTCTGTCGATTTTGTTATTCATATGTTCCATTATGCTAATAGTTTTCCTAATATTGAACCAGCCCTGCATTCCTGGTATAAATCTCACCTGGTAATATTGCATGATCTTTGTGGTATATTATTGTAATCACCCTGCTAGCATTTTAATATTTTTACATCCCTATTCATTAGGGAAATTGATCTACAGTTTTCTTTCTGTTTTTGTTCTTCCTGGTTTAGGTATCAGTACTATATTTGTATTGTAAAAAGAATTTGAAACTCTTTGTCTATTTTTTCCAAATAATTCATGTAGCATTGGAATTAATTATTCTTTAAATGTTTGGTAGAATTCACTTATAAATCCATCTGGTCCCAGGGATTTTTTCATAGGAAGGTCATTGATGGCTTGTTCAATTTCTTTTTTCTAAAATAGGGTTATTCAAGTATTTGATTTCTTTTTCTTTTGATCTGGGCAATTGATATTTTTGTAAATATTCATCCATTTCACTTAGATTGTTACATTTATTGTCATATAAATGGGCAAAATGCCTTCTGATAATTGCTTTACTTTCATCTTCATTGTTGGTGAACTCACCCTTCTCATTTTTTGATACTGGTAATTTGGTTTACTTCTTTCTTTCTGCCAAATCAACCATTTTATTTTATTTTATTGTGTTTTTTTTATAAAACCAGCTTAGTTTTATTAATTAATTCAATGGTTTCTTTACTTTTGATTTTATTAATCTCTACTTTGATTTTCAGGATTTCCAATTTGGTGGTTTTAGTTTGTTCCTTTTCTAGTGTTTTTTTTTAGTTGCATGCCCATTTCATTGATCCATTCTTTCTCTTTTTTATTGGTGTAAGTGTTTAGAGACATAAATTTTCTCCTAAGTACTGCTTTGGCTGCCTCCCATAAATTTTGGTATGTTATCTCATTGTTGTCATTTTCCTTAATGAAATTATTGTTTCTATTATTTGTTCTTTGACCCCATCATTTTTTAGGATTAGATTACTTAGTTTCCAATTAATTTTTAATCTATGCTTATTGAATATAAAGTTTATTTCATTATGACCTAAAAAGGATGCATTTAGTATTTCTGCTTTTCTGCATTTGGTTACAAAGGTTTTATGCCTTAATACATAGTCAATTTCTGTGAAGGTGTCATGTACGGCAGACAAAAAGGTATATTATTTTATATTCCTATTCAATTTTTCTTCAGAGATCTATCATATCTAACTTTTCTAAAATTCTTTTCATTTCCTTAACTTGTATCTTGTTTATTTTTTGGTTAGATTTATCTAGTTCTGAGAGGGGCAAGTTAAGGTCTCCCACTATTATAGTTTAATTGTCTATTTCCTCCTATAACTCATTTAATTTTTTCTTTAAGAATTTGAATGCTATACAGTTTGATGCATATGTTTAGTATTGATATTATTTCAATATCTATGGTAATTTTTAGCAATATGTAGTTTCCTTCCTTATCTCTTTTAATTAGATCTATTTTTGCTTTTGCTTTGACTGAGATCAGAATTGCTATCCCTGTTCTGTTACTTCATTTGAAGTATAATATATTCTCCTCCAGCCCTTTACCTTTACACTATGTGGGTCTCTTAGTTTCAAGTGTGTTTCTTTTTTCAAATTTACTTGTTTTTAATTTTCAACATTCACTTCTACAAGATTTTGAGTTCCAAATTTTCTCCCAATCTCATCCCTCCCCCCACCCCAAGATGGCATGATTCTGTATGCCCCTTCCTCTAATCTGCCCTCCCTTCTATCTTCCCCCCACTTCTCTTATCCTTTTCCCCTTCTATTTTCCTGTAGGGCAGGATCAATTTCTATACCCCATTTCCTGTATTTCTTATTTCCCAGTTGTATGCAAAAACGATCTTTTAACATGTGTTTTTAAAAATTTGGGTTCAAGTGTGTTTCTTGTAAATAATGTATTGTAGGATTCTGTTTTTTTAATCCACTCTGCTTTCTGTTTCCATTTTATGGGTGAGTTCATCAGATTCACATTCACAATTATTATTATGATTTTATCCCCCTGCCCTTGTACTTTCCTGCAGAATGAGATAGATTTATATACCCAACTCAATGTATATTTTGTTCCTTTATTGAGCCAATTCCAATAAGAGTAAGGTTCAAGCATTACCCACCACCACCATCCCATCTTTCCTTCACTGTAAAAGCTCTTTTGTGCTTTTTCATGTTTTTCATGTCAGATAATTTGCTCCATCCTACCTCTTCCTTTCCCCTTCTCTCAGTGTATCTTTTTTTCTCACCTCTTAATTTTGGGGGGATATCATCCCATCATAGTCAACTCACACCCATGCCCTCTGCCTATGTATACTCCTTCTAAGTGCCCTAATAATGAAAAATTTCTTAGGAGTTAAAAGTGTCATCTTCCCATGTAAGATGTAAACAGTTTAATCTTATTAAATTTGTTATGACTTATTATTCCTGTTTACCTTTTTATGTTTCTCTTGAATCTTGTATTTAAAATTCTATTTTTTTTTTTATTCAGCTCTGGTCTTTTCTTCAGGAATGCTTGAAAGTCTTCAATTTCATTAAATATCCATTTTTCCTCCCGAAGGATTATACTCAGTTTTGCTGGGCAGCTGACTCTTGGTTATAATTCTACCTCCTTTGCTTTCCAGAATATCACATTCTTTGTTTTTTGTTTGTTTGTTTGTTGGCTAGGCAATGGGTTACATGACTTGCCCAGGGTCACACAGCTAGTAAGGGTTATGTGTCTGAGGCCACATTTGAAGTCAGGTCCTCCTGAATCCAGGGCCAGTGCTCTATCCATTGCACCATGTAGCTGCCCCCAGAAGATCTCATTCTAAACCCTCCAGTCCTTTAATGTAGAAGTTCTAAATCTTATGTTATCCTAACTCTTGCTCCACAATATTTAAACTGGCTTTATTTTTTTAAATTTTTATTTAAATTTTCCAGTTGCTTACAATATTTTCTTAATGACCTGGGAGCTCTGGTATTTAGCTATAATATTCCTGAGAATCTTCATTTGGGGATGTCTTTATGGAAATGATTGATTGATTCTTTCAATTTTTATTTTATCCTCTAGTTCCAGGATATCAAGACATTTTTCATTGATAATTTCTTGAAAGATGATGCCTAGGCTCTTTTTTTCATTATGGCTTTCAGATAGTCCAATATTTTTTTAAAAATTATCTTTCCTGTATCTGTTTTCCAGGTCAGTTGTTTTTCCAGTAAGATATTTCACATTTTCTTCTTTTTTTTTCATTCTTTTGGTTTTGTTTCATTGTTTCTCGATGTCTCATAAAGTCATTAGCTTCCTCTTGCCCAAATCTAATTTTTAAAGATTTTTTTTTCTTTACTGAGCTTTCATACCTCCTTTTCAATTTGATCAATTCTGCTTTTTAAGGAGTTCTTCCCTTCAGTGAAATTTTGTACCTTTTTTATTTGGCCAATTGTGCTTTTTGAGGAATTCTTCTCTTTAGTGCATTTTTGTGCTTCTTTTAATGCTTGGTCTATTCTGTTTTATAAAGTATTATTTTCTTCAACACTATTTTTGTGCCTCCTTTATCAAGGTGTTGATTCTTTCTTGCATCACTTTCATTTCTTTCCCCCATTTTTCCTCTGCCTCTCTTATTTGATTTTTAAAATCATTTTTAGCTCTTCCAGGGCTTCAGGTCAATTCACATTTTTCTTTGAGACATTGCGTGTAGATGCTTTGATCTCATTGTCTTCTTCTGCATTTGTATTTTAATTTTCCCTGCCACCATAGTATAAAAGTATGGCCAGATTCTCTATTGTTATTGTCATTGTCATTGTTGTTGCTGTTGTTGTTTGCTTATTTTTCCAGATATTTTCTTAACTTTTGACTTTATGTTAAAGTTGGGCTCCAATCCTGGGGGGGATGGGCACTGTCTCAAGCTTCAGGTTTTTCCTGTCGTGTTCAAAGGTAATTCTGAGAGTCTGTAAGTTTCACCTCTTCCAAGGTGGTATAATCTAAGGAGAGATGTTGTCATTGTTCTCCTGGTCTGTGCTCTGATTTGTGAGTGTCTACAAGCACCTTTTTCCACCCTGGAACTGTAACTAGAATCTCTGCTTCTGCTACCCTCTTCATTGTCCTGGGATGCAACCTGGAACCATATACAAACAAAGCAACAGAATTGTGCACCCAGTGCAACCAAAAGATATACTATAATTTCCTATTGACCACTTACCATCTGTGGGCTGAGAGTTCTGAAAGCTGCTGCTGCCATGGCCTGCTGATAACTTGTGCTATGTTGGGGGGCTCTGTTGGTTTACCTGGGCAGCCTGTGCTAGATGCATTCCACTCTCAGCACAGTGAGACAAGCTTTTCTTGCCAGCCTTCTAAGTTGTCTTGGGGTGGAAAATTATTTTACCTCATTCTTCTGTCACTTCTGCCATTCCAGAATTCATTTTAAGACATTATTTAAATTTTTTCTGGAAGGAATTTGGGAGATCCAGTCAGTTCCCTTACTTTACTCCACCATATTGTCTCTGCTTGATCCAGTATATTCATTTTTGATTATTTATATTTTTTACAGATTTTTTACTTATATCATACCTAAAACTGCCTCTTTGCTGCTTCCCTCTATTGACCCTCATTCTATTTCTGAAGCCAATCAGCAACATTATAACTCCTCTTCCATATGGAAATATTTCAGATACTTGAAGACTAACATCTTGTTCCTTCCCTGCCGCCCCTTGCCAGGCCTCCTAATCTTCCTTCTAGACATCTCCAGCTCCTTTGATGAATTCTCATAGAAAATTCTTTTGAATCCTCACTCTCTTTTGAATGCATTCCAGTTTATTTATATCTTTCTTAAAATATGGTGCCGAAAAGTACACAGGATACTCCAGAAGATTCTATCTGACCTTGGCAGAGTAGAGTGGAACAGCTTGGGAAAGAGAAGGACATAAGCACTTGTTATGTGCCTCTATCAGTCAGAAACAATGCCAAGAGCTTTTGAATTTTTTCATTTGAACCTAGGATTATTATCCCCATTTTCCAGTTGACAAAACTGAGGCAGAGGTTAAGTGACTTGTCCTGGGTCATACAACTGGTAAATGTTTGAGGTCAAATTTGAATTTAGCTTCTCCTGACTCCAGGCTTAGCATTCTATCCACTGTACCACCTAGCTGCCTACTGCATCATTTACTCTTCCTACTATGCCTCTTTAATGTACCCTAGCATAGCATCAACTTTTTTAGCTTCCACATCATATCACTGACTAATGCTAACCAAGGAGTCTGGAAAATGCCAGGTCTTTAAAGTAGGAGCCATTCTATCTAACCAAATGTCCTGTACTCTACACTTGTGGAATTGATTGTTTTTAGATATAGATAAAGAACTTTGCATTGATCACCATTAAAGCTTTTCCCATTAAGTTCATTTTATCTTTCTGCCTTTTCAGGCTCTCTTTCAGTTATGATTCTGTCATCCAGTATGCCATCCATGTTAATGAGGCTTTTCTCTGGGTAATGTCATTGGTAAATTTGGCATCTATGTCTTCATCCTTATCTAGAGGCAGCTTGGTGAGACAATGGATAGATCACTGGATTTGCAGTTAGGAAGACCTGAGTTTGAATCCTACCTCAGACACCAGCTATGTGACTGTGGGCCATCCATTTAACCTCTTAGATGCCTCATTTTCCTCATCTGTAAAATAGGGATTATATTAACAATTAATTCACAAAGTTTTAAGGACCAAGTGAGATGGTGTATATATATAATGTTTTGCAAACTTTAAACCACTACACAATTGCTAGTTATTATTATTAATCTAAGTCACTGGTACAAATAATGAATAACACAATATCAAAGATAGAGAGCTGTGGAATTCCTCTAAAGATTTGGTACTAACCCCAGAAGGTGGAACAAAAAATGGCAGAGAAAAGGCAGGGACTCTTCTGAGCTCTCCCTAAAACCCCTCTGAACAACTTTAAATAATGCCTCAAAAAAGCTTTGGAGCAGCAAAACACACAAGGACAGGGTAAAACAATTGTCCAGCCAAAGACAACTTAGAAGGTCAGCAGGAAAGGTCTGTTGCACCAGGATGAGAGTGGAGCATAATCCAGTGCCTGCACAGATTAGGCCCCAGCAAACCAGCAGTGGGCCTAGTGGGCAACTAAATCAGCAACAGCAGTGAATGCTTCTGGATCTCTCAGCCCACAGATGGTAAGGGAGTCAAATAACTGGTCATAAGGAGATTACAGGGGTCTCTTTACTGGCACTGGGTTGCCAGGATTCTGTTGCATTACCCATACTTAGATCTGGGTTTCAGTCCTGGTTGGCAGTCCCAAAGCAAGGACAAAGAATAGCACAATAGAGCTTGTGGCCACAAGGTAGCAGGGACCCTTGTCACAGTTCCAGGGCAGAAAAGAGTGCTTTTGGTCACTCACATACCAAATCACAGGCCAGGAGAGTAGTAAACACACCTTTCCTTAAATCATACTACCTTGGAAGGATTGAAAACTTACAGGTCCCTAGAATTATCTCTGAAAACAACTGCACAAAAACCCTGGAGCTTGGAACAGTGTGCCCTCCACCCTGGAACCAGAACAACATTTTAGCAAAGAGTTAAAAGTCAAGAAATAGACTGGAAAAATGAGCAAACAACAGAAAAAAAATTCTGACTGTACGAAGTTACTATGGTGACAAGGAAGACCAAAACACACACTCAGAAGAAGACAACAAAGTCAAAAAACTGCTACACTCAAAGCCTCAAAAAAAAATGTGAATTGGTCTCAAGCCAGGGAAGAGCTCAAAAAGATTTTTAAAATCAAGTAAAAAAAGGTAGAGGAGAAATTGGGAAGAGAAATGAGAGTGATGCAAGAAACCAGGAAAAAGAGTCAACAGCTTAGTAAAGGAAGCACAAAAAAAAATACTGAAGAAGATAACACCTTAAAAAACAGAATAGTCCAAACGATAAAAGAGGTACAAAAACCCAATGAGGAGAAGAATGTCTTGAAAAGCAGAATAGCCAAATGAGAAAAGATATACAAAATTTTACTGAAGAGAAGAACTCCTAAAAAAGTAGAATTGGACAAAACAGAAAAGAGATACAAAATTCACTGAAGAAAAGAACTCTTTAAAAAGTAGAATTGGTTGAATGGAAAAGGAGATACAAAAGCTCACTAAAGAAAATAATCCCTTCAAAATTAGAGTTGAATAAGTGGAAGCTAATGACTTTATGAGACATCAAGAAACAATAAAACAAAACCAAAAGAATGTAAAAGTAGAATAAAATGTGAAATATCTTGTTAGGAAAACAACTGACCTGGAAAATAGATACAGGAGACATCATTTTAAAATTATTGAACTACCTGAAAGCTATAATCAAGAGAGAGAGAGAGAGAGAGAGAGAGAGAGAGAGAGAGAGAGAGAGAGAGAGAGAGAGGGAGAGAGAGAGAGAGAGAGCGCCTAGACATCATCTTTCAAGAAATTATCAATAAAAATGCCCTGATGTCTTGGAACCAGAGGGTACCATAGAAAGTGAAAGAATCTCCTGATCATCTCCAGAAAGACATCCCAAAGTGAAAACTCCCAGGAGTATTACAGCCAAATTCCAGAGCTCCCAGGCCAAGGAGAAAATATTGCAAGCACCCAAAAAGAAACAACCCAAATATTGTGGAGCTACACTCAGAAAACACAAGATTTAGCATTTTCTACATTAAGAAATTGGAGGGCTTGGAATATAATATTCTGGAGGACAGAAGAGCTAGAATTACAACCAAGAATCACTTCCCCAGCAAAACTGAGCCTAAGCCTTCAGGGGAAAAAATAGACATTCTATAAAATAGAAGACTTTCAAGTGTTTTTTAAGAAAAGACCAGAGCTGAACAGAAAATTTGACTTTCAAATACAAGATTCAAGAGAAGGATAAGAAAGGTAAACAGGAAAGAAAAATCATAGGATATTTGATAAGGTTAAACTGTGTACATTCCTTATATGGGAAAATGGTATCTGTAACTCCGAAAATCTTTCTCATTACTAGAGAAGTTAGAAGGAGTATATGTAAGTAGAGGATATGAGTGTGACTTCAACATGCAGGCATGATTACCTAAAAATAAATAAATAAAATTAAAGAATGAAAAAGAGGAGTGCGCTGGGAGAAGGAGAAAGGAGAGGTAGAATGCTAAATTATCTGACATGAAAGAGGCACAAAAGAGCTTTTACAATGGAGAGGAATATGAGAAAGGTGGCATGGGGAGCACATGAACCTTATTCTCAAAAGAATTGGCTCAGTGAGTGAATAACACACACACTCAGTCAGATATAGAAATCTTTCTTACCATACAGGAAAGTAGGAGGGGAAGAGGATAAGAGGAGAGAGGCAGAATGATAGAAGGGAGGATGGATTGGGAGAGGTAAAAGTCAGGAGCAAAAATTCTGAGAATGGACAGGGTGAAAGGAGAGATCGTAGGATAAATGGGGAAAATAGGAAGAAATACGTAGGTAATCATAACTGTGAAAAAAATGTTTACAGCAAGTTTCTCTGATAAAGACCTCATTTCTCAAATATACAGAAAAATGAGTCAAATTTATAGACATAAGAGTCATACTTCAATTGATAAGTGGTCAAAAGATATGAATAGGCAGTTTTCAGATGAAATAATCAGAGCTATCTACAGGCATATAAAAATGCTTTAAATCACAATGAGAGGCAGCTAGTGACACAATAGATAGTGCTCTGCCCTTGGAGTCAGAAAGACCTGAGTTCAAATCTGGCCTCAGACACTTGACACTTACTAGCTGTGTGACCCTGGGCAAATCACTTAACCCCAATTGCCTCACAAAAAAAAAATCACTATGGATTAGAGAAATGCAAATTAAAACAACTCTGAGCTACCATCTCACACCTATCAGATTGGGTAATATGACAGCAAAGGAAAATGCCAAATGTTGGAGGAGATGTGGGAAAATCGAGACACTAATGCACTGTTGGTGAAGTAGTATACTGATTCAACCATTCTGTGTGGCAATTTAGAACCATGACCAAAGGCATGCATACTCTTTTACCAAGCAACACCACTACTAGGTCTGTTTCCCAAAGAGATTTAAAAAAAAAAGAAAATGACCTATCTGTACAAAAATATTTATAGCAGTTCTTTTAGTGACAGCAAATAATTGGAAATTGAGGGGATGCCCATCAATTGGGGAATGGCTGAACAAGTGGTATGTGATTGTAATGAAATATCATTGTGCTATAAGAAATGATGAGCAGGATACTCTCAGAAAAACCTGGAAAGACTTACATGAATTGATGCAAAGTAAAATGAGCAGAAGAAGGAGAACATAGTAACAGCAATATTGTACAATGATCAACTGTGAATGACTTAGCCATTCTCAAGAATACCATGATTCAAGACAATTCTGAAGGATTTATGATAAAAAAAAAAATGCATCCATCTTCAGAGAAAGAACTGATAAGAGTCTGACTACAAATCAACGCATACTTTTTCTTTGCTTTCTCATTTTTCTTGAGTTTTTTGTCAGTGTTTTCTTTCACATGACTAACATAAAAATATGTTTTGCATGACTGCACATGCATAACCAATATTAAATTGCTTGCTTTCACAATAAGGGAGGGGAAGGTGGTGGGAGAAAATTTGGAACTCAAAAATATTTTTAAATGTTAAAAATTGTTTTACATTCAATTGGGAAAATAAAATATTAAATTTTTAAAATTAATATTTTTCCAAATTATACATAAAATAATTTAACTTTTTTTTAAAATTTTGAGTCCTGAATTCTCTTCCTCCTTCCATTTTCTCCCACCTCCCTGAGATAGCAAGCAACTTTATACAGCTTATATATGTGTAATCATACAAAAAAAAATCATATTAGTTATATTGTGAAAGAAAACACAGACCAGAAAATGAAAAAAAAAAGTGAAAAATAGTTTACTTTGATCTGAAT
This sequence comes from Phascolarctos cinereus, assembly GCF_003287225.1. Classification (NCBI taxonomy): domain Eukaryota; kingdom Metazoa; phylum Chordata; class Mammalia; order Diprotodontia; family Phascolarctidae; genus Phascolarctos; species Phascolarctos cinereus. The sequence goes on along the minus strand of NW_027555625.1, from coordinate 274,648,516 downwards.
TGAGACCTCATCATTTCTTCCTCTGGAGGTAGATAGCATTTTTCATCATTAGTCCTTTGGAATTATGCTGAGAATAGTTAAGTTATTCCCAGTTGATCATTGTACAATATTGCCATTACTATGTACAATGTTCTCCTCCTTCTGCTCATTTGATTTGGCATCAGTTCATGCAAGTCTTTCCAGTTTTTGTGAAAACATCCTACTCATAATTTCTTGCAGGACAGTAGTATTCCATCACAATCATATGCCACAATTTGTTCAGCCATTCCCCAGTTGATAGTCATTCCTTCATTTTCTAATTCTTTACTACTACAAAAAGAGCTGCTATAAATATTTTTGTAAAAATAAGTCCTTTTCCTTTTTCAAATCTCTTTGGGATACAGACCCTAGTGGTATTGTTTGGTCAAAGGGTGTACATGATTTTATAACCCTTTGGCCATAGTTCCAAATTGTTCCACAGAATGGTTGGATCAGTTCACAACTCCACCAACAGTACATCAGTGTTCCAATTTTCCTACATCTTCTCCAACATGTACTATTTTCCTTTTCTGTTATATTACCCAGTCTGACAGTTGTGAGGTAGTACCTCAAAATTATTTTAATTTGCTCTCCTCTAATCAATGGTGATTCAGAGCTTTCTTTTCATGTGACTATAGATAGCTTTGATTTCTTCTTCTGAAAACTGCTTGTTCATATTCTTTGACCATTAATCAATTGGGGAATGACTTATATTCTTACAAATTTGTCTCATTTCTCTATATATTTGAGAAATGAGGCCTTTATCAGAGACATTCACTGTTAAAAAAAAAAAATTCCCAGCTTTCAGCTTACCTTCTAATCTTTACTGCGCTGGTTTGTTTCTGAAAGGAAAAAAAAAAACTTTTTAATTTAGTATGATCAAAATCATCCCTTTTATATCTTATAATGCTACCTCTTATTTGGTCATAAATTCTTCCCTTATCCATAGATCTGACAGATAAAATATTCCATGTTCTCCTATATATTTATGTTATCATCCTTTACGTGTAAATCATGTATCCATTTTGATCTTATCATGATATATGGTATGAGATACATGGTACACCTAGTATCTGCCAATCTGTTTTCCAGGTTTCCCAGTAATTTTTATCAAATAGTGACTTCTCATCTCCAAAGCTTGGATCATGCCCTTTCTGTAACTTCTGACACTGTTGATCACACTTTTCTCCTAATACTCTCTTTCCTCTGCCTGTAATGCTATTCTTTCCTAGCTTTCCTCCTAACCTGTCTGACTAATCCTTAATCACCCTCCTTTGCTGGATCTTCATCAAGGTCATACCTGCTAACTATGAATGTCCACAAAGGCTCTGTCCCGTGCCGCCCTCTCTTTTCTCTTTATACTATTTTGTGTGGTTAGTCTCCTTGCCTCAAGTCTCATGCCACACCAATCTAGCCCACACTCAGGTATCAAATTAATCTTTCTAAACCATAGGTCTGATGATGTCACACTTCTGTTCAGTAAACTCCAATGACTCTCTAACACCTCCCAGAATAAATATAAAATCCTCTATTTGACATGTACAGTCCTTTATAACCTAGCCCCCTGTCATCTTGCAAATCTTCTTACTTCTGACATCACTACATACTCTACAATCCAGTGACACAGTCCTCCTTACTGGTCCTTGTACATCTTCACTGAAATTCTTTCCCTCCTCATCTCTCTCTTTTAGCTTTTCTGGCTTCTTTCAGTTCTCAAATCCTACCTTCTACAAGAAGCTTTTCCCAATCCCCCTTAATATCTCCATTTTATCCTATATCTACCTTGTTTCTATGTGGTTATTTTCATGTTGTTTCCCCAATTAGTCTGTGAGCTCTTTGAGAACAGGGAAGCCTTTTGCCTTTTTTTGTATCCTTAGTGCCTGGCACATAAAAGGTGATTAATAAATGTTTATTGACTGGCTAGTGATCTCATTAGCTCCTATGGATTCAATTATCATCTCTATGCTGATAATTCTCAGATCCTTTTTTCCAGTACACCAACTTCTCTCTAGACTTCCAGTCTTACATCACCAATGGCCTATTTAGCAACCAGAACTGAATGTCCCATAAACATCTTGAACTCTACATGTCCCAACCTGAGCTTATTGTCTTTTACCCAAAATCCTCTGCTCTTCCCAACCTCCTTGGCAATGTTGAGGGTAGCACCTATCCTCCTACTCACTCAGGCTCACAACATAGGTGTCATCCTCAATTCCTGGATTCTCTCAATATCTAATCTGTTTCCAAATCCTGTTTTATCTACCTTTATAACATCTCTTATGTATACTGTGTTCTCTCCTTGGACACTGATATCAGTGTAGTATAGGCCATCATCTCTTTACACCTGGACTACCTACTCCAGCTCATACTTCATTCAGCTATCAAATTAATATTCTTAAAGTATAGATATGACCATATCACCCCTCTTCTCAATGAACTCCAAAGACTCCCTATTACCTACAGGATCAAATGTAAAATTCTCTGACTTTCAAAGAATTTTATAACCTAGCCCTTTCTTATTTTTTCAAACTTCTTACATTTTATCTCCTCCACAATCCAATAACAACAATCCATTCATACAGGCCTCCTTACTTTAACTAGCACAAGATGTTCCATCTTTTAACTCAGTGCATCTTTACTGAATGTCCTTCATACCTAGAATGCTTGTCTTCCTCATCTCAGCATTCTGCTCTTCCTCAAATCTCAGCTAAAATTGCACCATCTTAAAAAAAAAAAACTTTTCCTATCCATTAATACTACTGCCATCTCTTTGAGATTACATCCAATTTACCTTGTACATATTTTGTATTTACATAATTGTTTATACACTTTCTCTCCCATTAAAATATGACCCCATTGAGGACAGGGATTATTTCTTGCCTTCCTTTTTTTTTTCCCTAGTGCTTGGCAGAGTACCTGGCAAATATTAAGCTCTTAATAAATACTCATTGACTGACATGAACCCATTAATGAATACTCTTTAGACAAGTCATTCAATCAGTTCAAATTTACCTAACTATACTATAATAAAGACCATATCTCAAGAATTTGGGACTTCTGGGAACCAAGATGGTGGAGAAGGCAGTAAATCACCATAATTCTCTCATATTCACCTCCAAACAACCATAAAATAGCACCCCCAAAGCAAATCCTTGAACAACAGAACCAGCAAAAAGATGGGATGAAACAATCTTTGAGCCCAAGAAACTTGGAAGATCAGCAGGAAAGATCTGTCTTACTCCAGTAAAAAGGGAGCACATTCCAGAACAGGAAGTATCCCAGGAAGCTAGCAGTAAGTCCCACCTCAGCAAACCAGCAGTAGATCCTGAGCCCCAGTGCAGTGGAACAGCCAAATACCAACCTTAGGAACCCCATTTACCTCAACATAGCCAGAGGAACTGCCAAACACCAGCTCTGAGAACCACTATGTGCTTCAGCATACCCCTGGGCAAACAGGTAGCTGCCAGCAGCCAGACCACCATGGGTTTCAGTGTGGCCACTGGAAATTCATAAACACCCCATAAGCCTCAGGATATGCCAGACAATCCCATTATGACCCTGGCTCAGCAGCAGGTAAGCTGCCAGACACCTATGGTCTCAAGCAGCACCAGCCACACCCCACCCCATCTTTCACTGTAGCACCAGACAAAAGGGTTCCCCATGCACTTCAGGGCAACATCAGTTCAACACCAGGTAAACAACCAGTGTCTGTGGCCCCAAGTACAAGAAGCCTGATACAGTGTCACTTCCACCCTGAGAGCAGAGCTCAAATTTAAAAGGAAGGAAAAAGGCCACAAAAGTATGAGGAGAAGAAGGGAAGGGAAGGGAAGGGAAGGGAAGGGAAGGGAAGGGAAGGGAAGGGAAGGGAAGGGAAGGGAAGGGAAGGGAAGGGAAGGGAAGGGAAGGGAAGGGAAGGGAAGGGAAGGGAAGGGAAGGGAAGGGAAGGGAAGGGAAGGGAAGGGAATTTTGCTAGGAATTAAAATCAAGTTCATTAGCCTGAAGTGCAAGACTACATTCTACTTTTTTTTTAATTGGAACATTTACTCTTCTCTAGCTCTGTGGAACCTCTCTTGTCCCTCAAGATCTTTCAAGGAGCACCAACAGAGACTCAACAATACATCAGTCATTTATTTTCAAAACTCTGATATTATTGTTGTTTGTCCTCCATTTGAAGAGCACCAATGACATTACAGGGTGATTTCTTGACTTGAATGTGAATTGCATTTAAGTAAGGTTGAATTGCACTAGAGTAGATACACAAGACACAGGAGTCAATGGCCATAGTAATCTAGTATTTGATAAACTCAAAGCTCCCAGCTTTGGGGATACGAACTTACTACTATTTGACAAAAACTACTGGGAAAACTGGAAAACAACAGGACACAAAGTAGATACAAACCAACGTCTCACACCATATACCAAGATAATGTCAAAATGGGTGCATGATTTAGAAACAAAGGGTGATGCCATAAGGGAAGGGAAGGGAAGGGAAGGGAAGGGAAGGGAAGGGAAGGGAAGGGAAGGGAAGGGAAGGGAAGGGAAGGGAAGGGAAGGGAAGGGAAGGGAAGGGAAGGGAAGGGAAGGGAAGGGAAGGGAAGGGAAGGGAAGGGAAGGGAAGAAGGAAGAAAGAGGAAAGAGGAAAGAAAGAGGAAAGAGGAAAGAGGAAAGAGGAAAGAGGAAAGAGGAAAGAGGAAAGAGGAAAGAGGAAAGAGGAAAGGAAAGGAAAGGAAAGGAAAGGAAAGGAAAGGAAAGGAAAGGAAAGGAAAGGAAAGGAAAGGAAAGGAAAGGAAAGGAAAGGAAAGGAAAGGAAAGGAAAGGAAAGGAAAGGAAAGGAAAGGAAAGGAAAGGAAAGGAAAGGAAAGGAAAGGAAAGGAAAGGAAAGGAAAGGAAAGGAAAAGAATCTGACCATAGAAAGTTATTATGGTGACAGGAAAGATCAAGACACAAACTCAGAAGAGGACAACAATGTCAAAACTCTTATGGGCAAAATCTCAAAGAAAAATGGGAAGTGGTCAAAAGCCCAGAAAGAACTCATAGAAGAGTTCGAAAAAGAGCTTCAAAATTGTATACAAGTGGGAGAAGAAAAATTGGGAAAAGAAATGAGAGTGATGCAAGGGAATCATGAAAAAAGAGTCAACAGTGTAGAAAAAGAAAACAATTGCTTAAAGGTAAAATTGGCCAAATGGAAAAGAAAGTACAAAAGCTAATTGAGGAAAACAACTCTTTAGAAGTTAGAATTGAGCAAATGGAAGCTAATGACTCTATGAGACATTAAGAATCAATCAAACAAATTCAAAAGAATGAAAAAATGGAAGAAAATGCAAAATACCTCATGGGAAAAACAACTGATTGACCTGTAAAATAAATCTAAGAGAGACAATATCAAAATCATTGGACTACCTTAAAGCCATAATCAAAAAGAGAACCAGGACAGCATCATTCAAGAAATTATCAAGGAAAATTGCCCTCATATACTGGAATTGGAGGACAAAATAACCATTGAAAGAATTCAACAATCACCTCAGGAAAGAAATCCCAAAGTAAAAACTCCAAGGAACATTATATCCAAATTTCAAAACAATCAGGTCTAGGAAAAATACTGTAAGTGGCCAGAAAGAAACAATTCGAGTATCAGGGAGCCACAATCAGGATTACCCAGAACTTAGCAGCTGCAACATTAAAACGTCAGAGGTCATGGAACACAGTATTCCAGAAGGCAAAGGAGCTAGGACTACAACCAAGATAACTTGTACAGCAAAATTAAGCATAATATATTAAGGGGAAAATGGTCATTCAGTGAAATAGAGGAATTTCAAGCTTTCAGGAGATCAGAATTAAACCAAAAATTAAATCTCCAGTATCAAGACCCAAGAGAAGCATAAACATGTTTAAAAAGAAAAAGAAAAGAAAACATAAGGGATTCAAGAGAGGTAAACTGTTTACATCCCTACATGGGAAGATGATACTTGAAATTCTTAAAAATTTTACCACTAATAGTACAGCTAAAAGGAATATAGATAGACACAGACTATGGGTATGAAGTGAATTTGAGGGAATAGCAGAAAAACTTATTAAGGAATAAGAAAGAGGAATACAATGGGTGCAGAAGGAAGTGAGAGGTATAAAGGGGTAAATTATTTCACGTGAAGAAGGGTGAAAGACCTATTACAGTAGAGGGGAAGATGGGAGGGTGGAAGATAGGCATCACTTGAACCTCAAAGAGGGAATAATATACACAATCAGTTGAATGTAGAAATCTATCTTATCCAACAGGGAAACAGGAAAGGAGAAGATCAAGTAAAGGGGGTGGGGCTGATAGAAGGAAGGGCAGATCAAGGGACATGGCAGATAGAAGCAAAACACTGTTGCATAGAGAAAGGTGAAATGAGAGAGAGGATAAACAGGAGAAAAATAGGATGGAGGGAAGTACACAATTAAAAAAAAAGAAAGGAGAAAACCAAATATTGAGTATCCATATGAAAAAGGTGAATTCACCACCAATGAAGAAGAAATTAAAGCAATCATTAGGAAATATTTTGCCCAATCATATGCCAATAAATCTGATAATCTGAGCAAAACCAATGAGTATTTACAAAAATATAAATTACCCAGATTAACATCAGAAAATGGAATGTCTAAATAACTCCATCTTAGAAAAAGAAATTGAATAAGCCATTAATTAACTCTCTAGAAAAAAAAATCTCCAGGGCCAGATGGGTTCACAAGTGAATTCTATTGAACATTCAAAGAACAACTAAGTCCAAAACTATATAAATTCTTTGGAAAAACAGGTGAAGAAGGAGTCCTACAAAACTCCTTTTATGACACAAATATGGTGCTAATACCCAAATCAGGAAGAGCCAAAGCAGAGAAAGAACATTATAGACCAATTTCTCTAATGAATATCAATGCAGAAATTTTGAACAAAATACTAGCAAAGTGATTACAGCAAAATATCACAAGTATAATGCACTATGGCCAGGTGAGATTTGTACCAGGAGTGTCAGGTTTGTTCAATATTAGGGAAACTATCAACATAATTGACTATATCCATAACAAAACCAACAGAAATTATGTGATTATTTCAATAGATACTGAAAAAGTTTTTGACAAAATACAGCACCCATTCCTGTTAAAAACACTAGAGAGCATAAAAGTAAAGGGAGTATTCCTTAAAATGATAAGCAGTATCTATCCAAAAGCATCAACAAGCATAATCTGCAATCAGGATAAGACAGAAGCCTTCCCAGGGGTGAAGTGGGGGTGCCTATTATCACCACTATTATTCAACGTAGTACTAGAAACATTAACTATGACAATAAGAAAAGAAAAAGAAATCAAAGAAATTAAAAGAGGCAATGAGGAAACAAAACTATCACTTTTTGCAGATGATATGATGGCATACTTAATCAACTAAAAAACCACTTGAAATAATTAACAACTTCAGCAAAGTTGCAGGATATAAGATAAACGCACATAAATCATCATTTCTTTCTATGCCCAACAAAACCCAGCATCAAGAGATAGAAAGAGAGATTCCATTTAAAATAACTAAACAATATAAAATACTTGGGAATCTACATGACAAGACAAACCCAGGAACTATATGAACATAATTACAAAACACTCTTCACACAAATAAAGTCAGATCTAAACAACTGTAAAAATATCAATTGCTCAAGGGTAGGCTGAGCCAATATAATAAAAATGATAGTCCTGCCCAAACCAGTTTCTTTATTCAGTGCCATACCAATCAAACTACCAAAAAATTATTTGATAGAGCTAAAAAGAATACTGACAAAATTCATCTGGAAGAACAAAAGGTCAAGAATATCAAGGGAATTAATGGGGAAAAAAATACAGAGGATGGTGGCCTAGCAATACCAGATCTCAAACTATATTATAAAGTGGTAATCATCAAAACTATGTGGTACTGTCTAAGAAATAGAGTGGTGGATTACTGGAATAGAGTAGATACACAAGACACAGGAGTCAATGGCCATAGTAATCTAGTATTTGATAAACTCAAAGCTCCCAGCTTTGGGGATAAGAACTTACTACTATTTGACAAAAACTACTGGGAAAACTGGAAAACAACAGGACACAAAGTAGATACAAAGCAATGTCTCACACCATATACCAAGATAATGTCAAAATGGGTGCATGATTTAGAAACAAAGGGTGATGCCATAAGCAAATTAGAAGAGCAAGGAATAGTCTACATGTCCAATCTATGTGGAAGGGAAGAATTCACAACCAAACAAGAGACAGAGAGCATTATGAAATGTAAAATATATAGTTTTGATTATATTACATTAAAAAGCTTTTTGTACAACAAAACCAATGCAACTAAGATTAGAAGGAAAGCAGAAAGCTGGGAAACAATCTTTACAACAAGTATTCCTGATAAAGGCTTCATTTCTCAAATATATAGAGAAATGAGTCAAATTTATAAGAATACAAGCCATTCCCCAACTGATAAATGGCCAAAGGACATGAACAGGCAGTTTTCAGATAAAGAAATCAAAGCTATCTATAGGCATATGAAGAAGTGCTCTAAATCACATTTAATTAGAGAAATGCAAATTAAAATAAATCTACCTCACACCTATAAGATTGGCTAATCTGACAAAGAAGAAAAATGATAAATGTTGGAGAAGATGTGAGGAAATTGAGGCATTGACACACTATTGGTGGAGTTGTGAACTGATCCAACCATTCTGGAGAGCAATTTGAAACTGTGCCCAAAGGGCAACCAAACTGTGCATACCTTTTGATCTAGCAATACCACTACTAGGTCTGTATCCCAAAGAGATCATAAAAAAGGGAAAAGGATCTACATGTGCAAAAACATTTATAGCAGCCCTTTTGTGGTGGCAAAAGTTTGGAAATTAAGGGGATGCCCGTGAATTGGGGAATGACTGAACAAGCTGTGGCATATGAATGTAATGGAATACTATTCTGCAATAAGAAATGATGAACAGGCAGATTTCAGGAAAACCTAGAAAGAATTTTATGAAATGATGCAAAGTGAAATGAGCAGAACCAGGAAAACATTATGCACATTATTAGCAACATCATGTGATGATCGGCTATGAATGACTCAGCTCTTGTCAGTAACATGATCCAAAACAAGTACAAAGTACTCGCGAAGGAAAATGCTTTCTACATCCGGATAAAGAACTGGTAGACTCTGAATGCAGATAGAAGCATATTTTTTCACTTACTTTATTCTTTTTCATTTTTTTTCTTTTGATCTATTTCTTCTTTCACAACTGTGACTAATATGGAAAAAATGTTTTACGTAACACATGTATAACCTATATCAAACTGCCTACCTTTTTTAGAAGAGGAGGGAGGGAGGAGGGAGGAGAATTTGGAACTCAAAATCTTGTAAAATTGAATACTAAAAATTGTCTTGACATGTAATCGAGAGAAAATACTGTTTTTTTTAAAAAAAAATCTTTAATAATAGGGTAAAACAAAACAAAAAGATCACATCTCTTCATTTTGTCCATAAGATGGAGAGGCAAACTTAAGTCATAAATTGAATAGCCAGAGAGGTTTAAATGCTTCAGAACTAAGCTCTAATTAGATCAACTCTCATTCTACTTTTTTAACCGATCTAGTTACTCTGTCAAGAGAAAAAAATAAAATTAGTCTGACATAATCTATTCTTAATCAAGCCATGATTACTTCTTTCCTTTCTAAATGCTTATAAGCCATCCCTTTAATAATGTGTCCTAGAATTTTGCTAGGAATTAAAATCAAGTTCATTGGCCTGAAGTGCAAGACTACATTCTACTTTTCTTTTAATTGGGACATTTACTCTTCTCTAGCTCTGTGGAACCTCTCTTGTCCCTCAAGATCTTTCAAGGAGCACCAACAGAGACTCAGCAATACATCAGTCATTTATTTTCAAAACTCTGATATTATTGTTGTTTGTCCTCCATTTGAAGAGCACCAATGACATCACAGGGTGATTTCTTGACTTGAATGTGAATTGCATTTAAGTAAGGTTGAATTGCACTAAGTCGTCAGCTACTTTCTCTCTCTTCCAGAGTCACTGAAGTCCAGTGGCAGGACAAAAGTCAAAACAAGTGATGCTAGCCCAGAAAACAGTATAGACCATGCCAACTTTGATATCTGACCAAGCTTTAAGCACTCCACAGGGCCTGCTTCAGCCACCTTCATGACCATTGGAACAAATTGTTCTCATCCATCCTGTCTGCAAGTGGGAATTCTTCACATTCTTGGGGGTAGACATCCCCCTAACTCACTGATGAGTTTGAAGTTTATCAGTTACCCTCAACCTGGTTTAACTCATCTGCTGAGTTAATTTAACTGGGATGTGTGTGCTACAGTTTCTTGGAGCCACAGATGAGAGTTGGATGAAGGGAGACACCAAAGGTAGATGAGAAGCCCTGAAAAGAGCTCAGCAAGCTCTCTCCCCAGAGGTGCTAGTTTTCTCTGAACACCCACACACCCCACTTTGAGGTGTAGTTTGTTAAGGTGTAGTGATTTGAATTCATTAAGGGCAGCCAGATACTGTCTCATCTCAGTTATTTTAGATTTCCAGTCCCTGTTAATCATCTTATCTTTCCTTTCTTTGTCCAAAAATGGTTATCTTTGGATGAGAAAGTAAAAGCAAAATGAAGTTGAAAATTCAGCTTTCTCACTGTTATTCATTGTCATCTTTCTACCGCAAAGCACTGGTCCTAAACCTGCTTTGATCCTCTTCTTGCCTCTAACATACCCTTAAATGCCCAAACCATTTCCTTGTCCATTCATTACCAGGCTCAACTTATTCTGAACTTTAGTACTTTTAATACTATCCTCACTAGATTGTACTACTCTTTTGTACTCATTCTTAGTCAATTATCCCTGCTTAATATATCCTCTTATTGTTATATTTTCTGATGGATTTGGGAGTGTCCTCTAAAGATACAAATCAGCCTATCCAAGCCTTGGGTGAAACTGTTGGCTGTGTTTCAAAAAATTTGCTATGGGAATACATTCAATATTTTGGTGGCTTTCTTCTGATATTGAAAGGATCCCAGTGGAGCACTTTGATTGACTTCTTGTCATCCCTCATTCTCTGCATGTAGCCAGTCCTTTTTCTCAATCCACTACTTAATTTCTTGATGACATCCTTTACTTTGATTCTTCAGTATTCTTCATTGGTTATCTATTACAGCTTGCTCATGCCTACAATGTGCCTTTTCCACTGCCTTCTACGTGATTTTCATTTTTAGTTCTTTGGAAGCACTGGCGTTTAGGCATCATGGAGTTGGAAAATTCATTTTCTGAACAACCACTTTAATCTATAAATGAGGATACTAAAAAGCAGAAGAGGAATGGTATATTCTTATCACAGTGAGGTCAACATTACAAAGGAGTACTGGCTCCTGAGAACTGATTGTTAAATTTTAATGAGAGCATTTATACTTCAGAAATGGGAACATGTTATAAATCAGGGCTTGATTTATTTTTTTATTGATCATCTGGGATAGAGGTGTCAAACTGGAGGAGGCTTAGGTTGACCACAACATCAACACCTACACCACCCCCTCAGCAAAACTTCAGATTCAAATGTAATTGGGAAATCTGTAACAAAATAAATAAAAATACAATACAACATAGATAATGCCAATTTGTGGTTTTCTCAGTCACTATGCAGTCATAAGGATATGTTTCTATTTGATTATGACACCACTGGTCTAGGCTTAAAAAGTGACAGAGAAAATGTTAATAATGCAGATTAAACCTGAAAGTATGTCTTGCCTTTTCAGAGTGCTGGTTGTTAAATATTTATCAGCACACCCTTACCTTAAGGAAAAGCTGGTGTCTTCAGAGAAGAAAGCTTAAACTTTGGCTGTTAAGTACAATAAGAGGTTATCCTAAGCAACTTCAAATTCCAAATAGGTTCTTCATCCCTATTAGCTATTGAAGGCAGTGTGGCACAGTAGAAAGTACTGGAGTCTGAGCCTGAATCTCAGCTTTGCCGATTCCTACCTATCCTTTAATGCTAGCAGTGTCTTCCCTCTGAGATTGCTTCCAATTTATCTACTTATAGCTTGCTCATTCTTAGTTGTTTGCATGTTGTCTCCTCCATTAGAATATGAGTTCCTTAAGGGGACACTATTTTCACCTTTCTTGTATTCACAGTACTTAGCAGAATGCCTAAGTAAGTACTTAATAAATTATTATTGACTTATTGACTTCTCTGGTCCTCCAGTTTACTTATCTATAATATAAGAGGTTGGACTAAACATCTCCAGTTCACCTCTAACTCTAGATCTACGATCCCATGATCTCCTTTTCCACTAAAATCATTCCTTAATTCTTCATTGTAGCACGAACCTTATCTTGGACTCATGAAAGCTTAGTGTCAACAGACCACAGCCCTGGCAGGTCCATCCATGCTGGAACAGCTCCAAGTATGGGTTTCTTGATGAACTCTGTGTCTGATTATCATTTGAGGAACAGCATAGTTAAATGAGGAGAAGCTTGTCTACCAGATGATAACCCCAGTTTTTAGTCATAGCAACTCAAAAAAATCTGTCTGTTTAATTGCAATGGTAAGGAGTTGCTAATGAAGATGGAACTATGAATCGATCAAGGTATCAACAGTAAGTTGCCTCCCAAGAGTGAGACAGGAGGATCTTATGAACCTGAGGCTATGCGGTATGGTGCTAGTGTAGTATTTACATCTAAAAAGCAATAAGACAAAGCAAGACAAGAAACATTATTAAGTGCCTATTATGTGCCAGGCACTGTGCAAAGTGCTGGCTTACAAATACAAGCAAAAACAAAGACAGTCATTGACCTCAAAGAGATTACATTCTAATAGGGAAAGAAACACAGAAAATGGAGTTGAAAAGCAAATGTAGGAGGTTGGGGAGGTACCCACATTGGGGTATGGTGTCAAAGTCCAGAGAGTCAGAAGCACAAGCACAAGAGGAATGAAGTATAACTGGTCTGAAGGGGGTTGGCACAGTGGAAGGATGTTCCAGGATGAATAGACTTCAGGCATTGAGGGAAGTTACAAAGTGAGAAGGAAGCTTAGTCATAGCAATGAACACCTGGAAGGAGAATGGAGCAAAGGCTTCATCCTTTCAGTGTCTACGTATTCAGGACCCATATTCTGTGTTCTGATCTCTTGAGCCACCCTTCTTAAACTTTCCTCCACTTCTCCGTTCTTGGGCATGTTGTTATTAGCTCTGTTCTGCCCTGTTTCCCAAGTGTTACCAGCATCTCTCTGGCTATGACTCACACATTTTTCAAATGGTGGAGCTGCAAAGTACCTTAGAAATCATTATCTAATTGTGACAAAATAACCTTTCTCACATTGTGGGTAGAAATTGTTTAATTGATGTCCATTTAAAATATACATGAGATTATAAAATTAAAACAGAATTCTAGGAAGTGTGGCATAGTGGAAAAGGTCTAGATTAGGACTCTGGGAACCTGGGTTCAAATCCCACCTTTTCTACTAACTGCTTATATGATCTTCCCCTCTCTGGTCCTCTGTTTCCTCTCATCTACAAAATAAGGTCATTAGACCAAATGATCTCCTCAGGTCCCTTTCAATTCCAAATCTATGACCCACTAAATAACCTCTTTCTTAGGAGACAATAACCCTAGAAAGTCATTCATCTGCTCTAAAGGAAACCAAATAGAGATTGTGGCTCCCCTTCCTACCCTCCTAACACACACACACACACACACACACACACACACACACACACTACATCTATACACAGATACTCAATGTTAATTGGACCTGGTGGGTACATCCATTTTTATACCTCTTTCAATGAGGTGAACACAAAGTTCTTGGCAGCCAGAATTTGGTGAGACCCCAAGGAGGCAGGAACTTTGAAGCCACAAAGGAGAGCTATCTTGTGCTGTCTTATGGGACATAAACACGAGATAAAATGAATGTTTCCTTTTTTTCTAGTTCTACTATGTTTTGGAAATATTCATTTCATTTGGGATTTGTTATGTTCAGAATAAGATAATTCACACGAAACTGTGAATCTTGATAGTGTGTAACTTGCTTTTCTTTTTTCAAGAATATAATAAATTCAACATATAATTTTCAAAGCTATCCTGCTTGACTGTGATTCCCTCTGGCTTTCCTTCTGTTCTATATCTCAGAAATTCCCACGTAGTCTCCCCAAGACTCCTCAAAGAAACTAAACATTATTTGGGGGAACTGTTAACTAAATGAACCCCTGCTCATTAGTCTCATTGACTTAAAACTTGACTTTTAACAAGATGTTTCACAGTAGCTACATGGATGGTTATCTTTTTTTCTTCAAGAACATGTTTTGATAGGAAACCCCTAGAGGAGTTGGGGTTCAAGAATATAGCCCATGATCTTCCCTCTCAGGTCAGTGCAGGTCCATGTCTGCCACCACCAAGTGCTTCTGCTGTAACTCTCACTACTACTTCTGGTTGGGGGAGGGGAAGGAGGATTTCTATAACTAATCTTTCTTAATCCATTCTAGAAGACAGTATGTAGGAAAACATCAAGGAAGGGTCTTAAAGAGTGGAAGAATAGAAAAAGGTTAAACTTGGCATCACATCCTACTTTTTTTTTTAAATTTTTTCCACTTAATAGTATTTTGGGTTTTTTTCCAAATTCATGTAAAGATAGTTTTCAACAATCAGTTTTATAAGATTTTGAGTTCCATCTTTTTTCTCCTTCTCTCCCCTCCCCAAGATGGCAATCAATATGATATAGGCTATACATGTACAATCATATTAAACATTCCACATTAGTCATGTTTCACATCCTACTTTTTAAGAACACAGGGATAAGTGATTTATTCTGGGTCAGCCAATCATGAGGAAGAAGTCCCTATCTCTGAAACTATATCAGTTCAGTGGCAGTGGGCATGCTCACATTGCATAGGGAGGTGTCCTTCCATTGGCCCAAAACAATGGCTAATACCCTCTAAACTCATAGGTAGATTAGTGAAGGGAGCAAGGAGAAACTACTCAAATTGGTTAGCGACTTGCTAATTACCTCTCTTATACGTAATAAAAGAGAAGACCTGGCAAATTCACTATGGGCATTTTGCTTAGAGGGGAAGAAAGAACTCATTATAATAAAAAGAAAATCCTCCTCACCCACCCTACACCAATCCCCACTCCCTACCCACTAAACCCCACCCCCTACTGAAAGCAAGAGCATGAAAGTTCTAGAAAATGCACAGCAGGAAACTATAAAATAATTCTCTCACCCAGTAGGGAAGGGACAAATTGAGAAATGAATGTGACATATGAACAAAAACATCAATAGAACTTAAAACTTTTTCTAACAACAAAAAAATTTAAGAAATGCACTGCAGGAGAACAGACACACCCAGATGGTTCTGGGGAAGGTTGCAGGGGGTCCAGCCTGATTATTACCCAATTCATCTATGCTCCCTCCTCCCCCAAACCCCCATTATATTGTCAGAGCCTAATTAAAAGGATGAAGCATAGGTAGCATTTTCAGCAACACTCTCTGGGGTTCACCAAGTGTGGGGAGATTGGCATCTCTTGTTTGCCACGGTCTGGATTCCTTCAGCTTCCCTGAGACTGTTTCCATGGCAGAGGCCTTCATCACAAGTTTTATATTTAGAATTAAGGTCAACCGCAGGGCTCCAGCAAGCAGTTCTCAGAGGAGAATTTGGGAACCTAGGAGCCTTGGGGAGAGACCCTGAGTCTCTAAAACCCACCCTCTGTTGCTCTGAATAGCTGGAATTTTTTTCCTACTTCTTAAAACATTATGGTTTCACTGAGTTTACTCATCTATCAGCTTCAGCATACAATATCATGCAACAAACTCAATTTCCTTCCCCCACCCCCATCCCTACCACTGTCTAATAGAAAGAGACAGGAACAAGCTATTAGATAATTGAATCCATCCCTTAACAAGGGAGTGTATGGTTCATTCTCAAATCTAAAAAATGCAGTCTTGCAATCAGCCAAAAGGCACATTTCAAGGATATGTTTTGCTAGAGATCACATCTGGACCATTTTCTCCCTATCCAGGAATCATCCTAAGATACACTGTGCTCAATGCATCATTTTACAAAACACAAAACAAAAAATCTTCAGAGAGGCAACATGGAATGGTGAATAGAGAGTGGGACCTGGAAATGGCAAGACCCAGGTTCAGGTCTGACTTCTGATTCATATT
>NW_027555625.1:274522300-274627300 GCF_003287225.1 Phascolarctos cinereus | reverse complement strand
CCAATGCTCCTTTTTATTCATTGTATCAATTGTTTCTTATAGGAATGTTCCACTGCATTCATGCATCACAACTTCCTATCCGTTCCCCCAGTCAATGAACTTCTACTTGGTTTCTAATTCTTGGCTACTACAGAAAATGCACTACAAATATTTTTGGTATATATGGGGTGTTTCCTTTTTGTCATTGACCTGCTTGGGCTTTATGCTTGGAATCTCTGGGTCGAATGTTACGGACATTATAGTCACTCTTGGCATAATTTTAAATTGCTTTCTAGAATGACTTGTCCAACTTACAACTTCCCACCAATAACCCCTTAATTGCTAAATCAAATGGCCTTGTCTCAGGCCTCATCGTTCTTGACCTTTCTGAAGCTATCAAAAATATTGACCACCATTTTTATAAGCGCTCATCCTTGCTAAACTTTTGTGATACTATTCTCTCCTGGTTATACTCTTACCTATCTGACTTCCCCTGTGCTGGATCATCACACTTGTCCAGCCTTCTGAGTATTCCCCAAGGATCTGAGGTATTCTCTTTTCCATTTAGATCCTTTTGTCTAATGAACTCATCCCCTTCATGGGTTCAAGTGTCATCTTTAAGCTGATAATTCTCAGAAGTATTAATCTAGTTCTCATCTCTCTCCTGAGTTCCAGTCCTTGATCAGCAATTGCCTTTTGAACATATCCATCTTATGTCATCTCAAATTCAATATTTCCAAGACAGTACTCAAAATACAAAACTCACCTCTGCTTTCAATCTTCTTATTACAGTAAAGGTCAGAAATATCCCTCCAGTTTCCCAGATTTTGAACCTCAGCTTCATCCTTGACTCTTTCCTCTCCCTCATTCCCCCAACCCAATCTGTTTCCAAGTCTCATCATTTCTACCCACAACATCTCTCACGTTATCTTCTTTCTACTCTTACGGCCAACACTCTACTTTAAGTCCTTATCACCTTTTCCTTATTTCTATTTCTAGATCCTCTCTATCCAATATTTCTTTCACATAGGTGCAAAAATAATCTTAGTAATGCATAGATATCACTTAGCAATGTATTGATATTGCTGTTACTCTCTGGCTCAAGAAATTGAGCTCCCTATTGCTTTTAGGACAAAATAGAAATTCCTTAGTTTGGCATTTAAAACTATCCCAGACTGGCTCCGGCCCACTTTTCCAGACTCATTCACTTTACTTTCTCTATATTCCAGCCAAACTGAACTACTTCCTGTTCTCTGAACTTGACAACCCATCTTTTGCCTCTCTGGCTCTGAATAGGCTGTCTTGCATACCTGGTTGTGATAGTGATGTTGCCATATGCTAAACAAGCAGGCAGGACTGTTCTGAAGCCTACTCTAACCTGAGAGACCATTGTTAAATTTTCAAAGTGAGTATTTACACCTCAGAAGTCAGAAATTAGAGCTTGATTCACTGTTTTGTTGATTGTCTAAGGAAGTGATAATAATGCAGATTATGGGCAGGTAGGTGGCATGATAGATAGAGCACTGGGCTTAGAACCAGAAAGACTCACATTCCTTCGTTCAAATCTGACATCAGACGGTAGCTGTATGACCCTGGAAAAGTCACTTAACCCTGCTTGCCTCGATTCCCTAATCTGTAAAATGAGCTGGAGAAAGAAGGTAAACCATTCTAGTATCTCTGCCAAGAAAAACCCAAATAGGGTCAGGAAGAATTATACATGCCTGAAAAATGACTCAACAACAAATACTACAGATTAAACTTAAAAGTATGTCTGCATTCATTTTTTTCCCCAGAAGGCAAGATTGTTAAACATTTACCAGCACATCCCTTATAGGCAAGTCTACTTTTACTCACCCCTACTTTTTTGTGAGCCAAGCTACTCTGTTCACTGGATCCTAGTCTTTTGACCCTTCCCCTCTGGAGAGAGGCTTTCCAAGCCAGGCTTGTAAAAAGAGCACATGTCTGCCTCAATGTCAGCCCAGATGGTTGCTGCCCCAACCACCAGTGCTGATCCATTTCCCCAGAGGAACCCTGGTAAAAGTATTCTGTCTGCCCTAGGAAGGGATTAAAAACTCTCTTCTCTAGCTCCTAGCCCCCAACAGAGATCCTCCTCTGACAAAAACACAGTGGTCTCAGTTCTAGTTTTTTCTTTCCTGGCTGCTCTCAAACTACCCCTCTTAATGTTGCATTTGAACAACAGGCAGTTTAGCAATGCAGCTAGTTAACCATTTTGTCACATTCACAAGCAAATGCTCCAACGCAAAGGAATAAACACATTTTAAAGCAACAAGGTGGAAATATCAGACTCGGTGAAGTGGACTTGCCTTTTTGAGAGAGAACATGAAAAGAGAGTTGAGGAGGATGCAAAAATAATCAGGTTCCATTTGCAGCTCACATAGATTTCAGCAACAGCGGATCAGCCCCAGTGCCCCTTGTGCATGATTTGCCTTGGTTCCAGAGTTCAGTGCTGGAAACATCATGGTGGCTGCACTCTTCTGCCACATCTGTTTCTTCCAGCTCTTGCTCAGCTTTTCCACTTCTCTTCATATGAGTCTAAAAGTGAGAGCGGGGTGGATTATAAATCAAACAGCTTCTCTGCCTATTCAAAAACTCCTCAAAGAAGAGGTCAAGGAGGAAACTGGAAGGCTGCTGCTTAAAACCAGCAGATATCCATCTCTGTGGTGCTGATCTCCTTAATGACACCTGGCCATGACAGTTACCACATTGGAATGCACTGCTTCCTCTTCTGTACCTGTGAAAAGCCTTAGTTTACTTCACAGCTTATTACAGTGGCCACCTTCTTCCTCCACATCATTTGTGAAAATTATATGTTCTCCTAGGAGGATCCATAGAATGAAAACAACTTGAGGGTAAGGATTTTATTGTTGTTTCTATCTTCATATCATGGGCTTAGTCTACCCTCAGGAGCACTTAAATAGATGCTTTGAAGGACTCAGGTATATTTCTGCTGGTCAGGCTATTTACTCAACAGTATCTGAGTTCCTGTGGTCTTCAATGTATTTCTAGGAAAGAAGAGGAAGAATCATCATATGTAGTTTCAGGGGAAGCCATCACAGTGACTACCAGACAGTCACCCTGTGGGACATGTTGTCTCCTCCAATAGAATGTGAGCTCCTTGAAAGATGGGACTGTTTGACTTTTTCCTTTCTCTCCCCAGTGCCCAGCACAGTGTTTGGCATATAATGGGCACTTTATAAATGCTTGTTGAATGATTTTCTAAATATTGATTGCCTGATTGGCATTCCCCAGCACCTAACAAAGTGACTTGCACATAGTAGGTGCTCAATAAATGTCCATCGAATGGAATTGAATCATCTATACCATTCCTGGAAGAATACCATGTCTATGGATATTCACAAGGTGTCAGGAGGATATTTGCTTTTCAAAAAGTTAGCCTTGTCTTATTCAGATTGTCAAGTTGCCTGGAAAACCATTAGATAAAATGACTACTGATGTATTGGGTTCATAGTAATAATAATTTGGATGTAATTAATCTTTTATCTTCATCTAAAGTGGGACCCACTTAGCTACACTCTCGGTCAAAGCTTCCTTTAATTTGCAGAGAGGCAGGGAGGCAGCTAAGAGGTAAATGCAGTAGCAAATCCCCTTTGCTGGACTCCATCCAAGCAAAGACTTGTCACCGGGATGTTTGCCTACTGTTCTAGCCAGCCTCTCTCTTAGCTCTCACAACCCTCCAATCCCCATAGCTGTGCCAATAAATACGGTAGGAATAGAGAATAAACTTGTGATTTCATTAATTTAAGGAATTTCCAGGTAAAGAATCCCTCTACCAATGCAGATTAGTACCTTTCCTACCATCTTTGAGAGTTGCCTCAGGGCACTGAGAGTTTAAGGGATGATTCCTGGGTCACACAACCAGTATGTGGGAAAGGTAACACTTGAATCAAGTCTTTCTGGTTTTGAGGGCAGCTCTTTATCCATTATGCCACATTGCCTCTCGATACAGTATTAATCAGTCTCCCTTACATAATGTTTTAGCTCACATTTTATGTGACTCATATTTAGCATCATCATGAGAAGTGATATAAAAGACAAATCAGAAAAGAAAGAAGGCTGGTTGGGTAGTGAGAGCAAAGGCTAACTGATTAACAACCCAGGTGTTGCCCTGTGCCCTGATATCCACAAAATATTGAGAGACTCAGAGGAAATTTTCTAGTGTGTTGGGCATCTCCTTTATGGAAGAATTATGGGAAAGACTAGACAAGGGCTGCCCAACCTGAGAGATCAGTGGTAGGCTGAATTCTTGACAAGCAGAGGTAATGTCTGCATCAAGAAGATCCTTCAAAGTATAAAATCATTCGCACTTACACTGTACTTTTATCTCAAGTCTGTGACCTGCTTTCCTCACAAATGCCATTAGATTGCTGAGACAAGACACTACTTTAAGTAGCAGGATCATAAGAAATAGATCTGGAAGAGACTTTTGAAGTCATAGGATCATAGATTTAGAACTGAAGGAGACCTTCAAGGCTGCCCAGTCCCAACACCTTCATTTATACATAAGGAACTGGGACTGAGAAAGGTTGAGAGATCACATATTCCATCTCTTTCATTTTATAGATGAAAATAACTAAGGCCTGTAAAGGCTAATAATTTGACCAAGACCTCACAGGTGGTAAGTAGCAGTACTAGGATTTGAACCTAGTTCCCCGAACTTCAAATCTGGCTCTATATAATGTGAAGTTTCTTTTTGATGTCTCCCTTCTTCTCAGCACCAACTGCCTAGTCTTTCATGTTGGCAGGACAGTTTCCCAGAAAAGGAATGACAAACTCATTGACACTAGGATGCTAGGGACCTAATGTTCCCGAACACCTCCCCTCCCCTCCCCAAAACAGCTCACTGGTGCTAGCAGGACATCCCATGCCAAGCTTGTGACAAGGAACATCTGCTTTCTCTTTATCACCATCCTTGAGCTGATGGAGGAGATGGTAATATATGGCAGGTTCAGTTCCTAGGGGAAATAAATACCTCAGCTCTTTATTTCTTCAAAGTTGCTCTGGGCTAAAAGGTTTCATCCTTTTTCTCTATAATACACAGAGCTGTCAAATACAGCAAACCATTGACCCAAGACAACCTGAATTGCCAAAGAATCTGTCCATTCCAGTGTAACCAGGAAAGGATATACCATGTGACAATCTTCCCCTCCCCAAGTCATACACATCCACAAATATACCCCTTCCCACTTGAGAGTCAAAGAAATCATCATGTTCCAATCACTTAGGTTTGCAAACTCTGTGCCATCCCTCAATACTCATTCTCTATAATCTCACATACCTAACCAATTACCAAAATTTGTCATTTTTACCTCTACCATATCTCTTATTCTCTACTAATATAACCCTGCTCTCTACTCACATAACTACTACCCCAGTTCTGGCCTCTTCACCTTTGGCTTATGCCACTACAGTATGTGATGCCTCAAGTCTCTCCCCATTCCATTCCATCATCTGCACAGCTCCCAAGGTCATTTTCATGAAACACAAATCTTACCATGTCACACCTTTACTCAATAGCCTCCACTGGATCCCTTTGGCCTCTAAGACAAAATATCAACTTCTTTATTTGCCATTTAAAGTCCTTCACAACTGTACACCACCACCACACACACCTGCCTTCCCAGTTTTCTTGAGAGCCCTATGCTACACATCCTGTCTTCCAGCCAAACTAGCCTTCTTGTTCTTTACACATAAAATTTCAACTCCTCTTTTCATGCCTTTGCACAGACTATCCCCTACACCTGGAATGCACTTTTTCCTCCCCTCCACCTCTCAGAAACTTCTGTGTCTGTCAAAAGTTAGCTCAAACACCAGCTTCTACATGAAGGCTTTCCTGATTCCTCCAGCTCCCGGGGCCTTCCTACCTCAAAAAGTTACCTGTTATTTATTTTGTACAAAATAAATTTTATGTGCAAAATATTTTATGAACAAAATAAATAGCAGGTAACTTTTTGAGGTAGGGAAGGCCCTAGCAACTGGAGGAATCAGGAAAGCCTTGTAGAAAATTAGCTAGCTAGTTATCTCAATATTAGGGTAGCAGGGGCTACCCTAATCTCTAATGATTTATTGTTCCCTCACCCTTTACCCATGCTAGCGTACCATGTCCTCAGTGGGTGATTTCTACTATTCTTAGAGTTCTAGGAGTAATGTTGTGAATGGCTATTCCTACTCCTCTAGCACCTGAGCCTCCACCAGTGTGTTTCCCATTAACAAATCAGCCAGATGATCCAAATGCCTGTTGACAAGGGCATTTATTCAAAAGGCAAAGCAAGAAAAAAATTACCTAACATTCTATCCATAAACCTGAGACATAATCTTCCCCAAATATGGCACCCATAGGGAAAGTGGGCACAAACAAACATATACCATAGCAGTGAGACACACATTTAGAGAACATATGTGGCCAAGGCAGGTCAAAATTCTGGAACTGCAGGTATCGATGCACTTTGTTCCTTTTCTTTCTTTCTTTCTTTCTTTCTTTCTTTCTTTCTTTCTTTCTTTCTTTCTTTCTTTCTTTCTTTCTTTCTTTCTTTCTTTCTTTTTTTTTGGGGGGGTAGCTGGTGCTGTCCTCGCAAGGCTCATTGATTAGCATGGGATGTGTATTAGAATGGTGGCTCTGCTGCAAGGCCAACCTGTCCCACTGCTGGGGGCCCTTGCTCTTCTGCTGCAAGGCCCACCCATTTGTTGAATAATCACAAAACAGCAATGGGGTTAGAGATCCCCATTTAATTCTAAAGTATTCTTGTTGGTTATATACAAAAAAGCAGATAGAAAACAAGGTAGTCTTTTCCTTGAGTAAATGCATTGGCTGTGTTGTCTGCTTTCTTAGCGGGTTTCCTTTTTTGTATGCAGGTTTCACATTTGTCTTTGTTTCTCTCCCTTTTGATCAGGAAAATTGTCAAAGTCTGATAGGGGCACATCCTTACACCTCTATATGTACATGCCACCTACTTCAACTGAATGTAAATTTCTTGGAAAGATGGAATGTTTAATTTTTGTCTTTGTGTTCTCAATACCTGGCACAGTGCTTCCCACAGGGAAATGCTTAATGAGGGCTTGTTTAGCTATTGAAGGGGCCCTCCCCAGTTCAGCCTCAGCCCCTCATTCTACAAAGGAGGAAAGTGGGGCCCAGAGAGGTTCACTGCCCAATGTCACACAGAAATCAATTAGCAGGGCTAGAGACTGAACCTGAGTACTCAGACTCCATGTCCATAGCTCATTCCCCTCAGCCATGTCCAGTACCCAACCCAAAGCCTCCCTGAAGCTTTTTCTTGCTGTAAGGAGCATGTAAGCCGTCGAACAAAGTGACTTACTTTTTCCTTTTTTACTCCCAATTCCCAAAAGGAAAAGAGGATGAGCTGATACTTTCGAGACCAAGTCTTTCTTCTCCCAAGGGGCAGCAGCAGGGTATGACATTTCCTTTGTCCCTGACTTTACCTCATCCTTCATTTGGTCTTTTTCTTTTTATAATTCTTTGTTATAAAGGATGCCTCTGTAGGAGAGGAAAGGCTAAGGCAAAAAGCTAAGTGATGCAAAAAAAAATCAATTAAAATCTATTTTTACAAAAGAAAAGAAAAAATTATTACAAATGCTTTTTGGTAAACTGGTACAGGGAAGGAGAGCTTGGAAGAACAAACCGTTTTGGAGCTTTTCCTTAGTTCTTAAAGGGGCAATTGTCACCTGCAGTTTCAGTCCAAATTCTCTGTCCTATTGAGCAGAGACTGTGCCCTGAAGCTAGCTTGATGTGCTTATCCCAGCCCCAGAGCTAACCCTGCAAAAGGACTGCTGGGGACTGATCATCATGGTGCTATTAATGCTACTGCCCCTGCAAAGGTGTTTCCCTCTCTCTTCTCTCTGCTCCATCCCTCTCCTGAGGCAGATTGCCCTATTCAAAATCCTCAGTATGACTGGAGTCCACCCTCTGGCTCAAAACTCCAGTCTGGATCTCTTCCTAGGCTAGAGAAAGAACACTGTCCAATTAGATGACAACTTCCAAGATTCCCAGCTAAGTTTAGAACCCTTTCCCCACCTACAAGCAAATCAGTCTAAATGCATCTGAGTAGAAATCAGTCTGAGCACATCCAACCACCTGGTTACACTACTATTCAATCCCAGGCTGGTCTCTTCATTCTCTAGCCTCCTATAGCGTTTACTATACACATCACCAAAACTAGCATTTCATCATAAGCTGTGAGGCATTGTTCCATTCCATGCATGTTAGTCTTGCCTCCCCAAAAAGATCCTAAGCTCCTGAAGAAAAGAGTCTGTCTGTCCCTTCTTGGGCAAACTCCACATTAGCCAACACAGTATGGAATATACTTCATAGAAGATGCACCATAAAGGCTTATTGACCTGAACTGAAGCACCTCAAGCTTTGGTCAAGTCCTCTCTTCCATGATTCTAGTTTATGCTTTAAACACAACTCTGTGTTTTCAAAACAGCTCCTGCAGCAGCTAAATGGTGCAGTGGAGAGAGCTCAGGCCTTTGAGTTAGGAGGACCTGAGTTCAAATTTGGCCTCAGACATTTGACACTTACAAGCTCTGTGACCCTGGGCAAGTGACTTAACCCCATTGCCTAGCAAAAAAACAGAAACAACAAAACAGCTCCTGGTCATTCCTTTTCCTGAGGATTATTGCTATACTAAAGGGGAAGAGAGACAGAGAAGCAGAGACAGAATGAAACAGGGCAGAGGAATGAGACAGAGAGACAGAGACAGAAGAGAGAAAAGAGAGATAGAAAGAAACAGAAAGAAAGTAAAGAGAAGCAGAGAGACAGAGGAGAAAGAGACAGAGAAAGAAAGATAAGAGACAGAAACAGAGATAAAGACAGAGAGATAGAGCAGAGATGGAAAAGAGAGAGAAACAAAGAAAGAAAGACAGTTATTGATTGCAAATTTGGTGAGTCAAGCAAAGGTCTACATTACCCAAAGATTCCAATGTGTAAAAATATTAGTACCCTTTTGAAATCAAGCAATAACTTCCCACTTCCTTACTCCACCACCCCACCCCCGCCCCAGCCAAACAGCACTTGATAAAATCTAGCCTGACATTTCCAGTTTTTTCCAATCCAGAGGTACAAACCATCTAGTTTAACCTCCTCCTTTAAATTAGTCACTAAAAAGTAGCAAACATTTATTAAGGGCCTACTATGTGCCAGGCACTGTACCAGATGCTAGGGATTCAAAGATAAAAGCAAAAGTTTTTGCCTTCAAAGAGTTTATATTGTAACAGAAGAAACAACAAGCACGTGCATAGGGAAAGCATCTACTCTGACACTACTCCCCCAACTCACAGATGTGAGTGGGATCCCCAAGGGCAAAACTACCACCCCACATCCAAAGATAGTCTGTGCATCTGCACTTGCAAAACTGGCTCATGAACTGGAACCAGTGTGCTTCTCTTTAAGAGCCAGTCAGCAGACACAATTAATTCAAAGCACAGATATTTACTAAACTAGCATTTTTTGTTGTTCAGTTATTTTCAGTCATGTCCAATTCTTCATGATGTCATTTGGAGTTTTCTTTGCAAAGATACTGGAGTGGTTTGCCATTTCCTTCTTTAACTCATTTTACAGATGAGGAAACTGAGGCCAACAGGGTTAAATGTCTTGCCTAGGGTCCCACAGCTAGTAAGTGTCTGAGGCCAAATTTGAACTGAAGAAGATGAGTATTTCTGACTTTAGGCCTGGCACTCTAACCACTGTGCCACCTCACGGCCCCAACCTAGCATAGTAAGAATATTAGCTATACAACATTCCCTCAGGAACCTGGTATACAGTTTCATAAATACACCCAATATCAGTGAAAAAGAAAAAGACCACAAACAGACTACACTTGTAGCAAGTCACTTTGACACATGGTCAAAGTAGCTCATGTCTCCAACACTGAAGAGTCCTAATGTCCTTTCTCTTCTTGGGGGTGTCCTCATGCTCCTCCACCAGCCTCGGGGGTAGTATCTGTCCTGAACAGGTCTCTTATCTGCGTTCCTGGGCCTACCTTCACACCCCTTAGTTCCCCTCTACCAGGGCTAATTCTTCCTTGAATCCATGGCTGTCTTTGTTCTCAGCTTCCAACTGCATAGGTATAAACAAAACACATAAAAAGCAGATATAAGGTAATGGTGGAAAGGAAGAAAGACCAGGAGAGGCCTCAAAAATAAAATTACCTTTTTGAGAGGTGACTCAGTCGTGGAGCTAAACAGAATCCCAACTCTAAAAGGTATCCAGGATAGATCCATCCCTCTGACTTAGAGCACAATAACACCTAAACTCACCCTGATATATTCGGGTCAAAAAGTCTAATTGGAAAGACCCTCTTCTGGTTTCCTTTCCTTCTCTCACTAGTCAAAATTTGGGGATCTATGTCTCACACACACATCTAATCCAAATTCCTTGCCTATTAGTTTTTACATCCAGCACACAACCACCAAAGCAACTTCCAAGACATTTTCATAGAAGGGGCAAGGAGCTGACAAGGGATTCAAATGTCATTCTAGACATATCCCATGTCAGGGGCTCCAGAACCAGCCCAGATACATCTCCTGTCCTCCATCAGCACAAGGTACTCAGCAACTACACTTGGCAGATGGCAGCAAGAGAGAGAAAGCCAATTGCTCCTGTGACTAAAAATAAATGCCTGGCGACATGTCTATTTTAAAGAATATGGTACATTTACAATATCTTTTCTTGCCTAAGAGTAACTGCTGTGTCAACTCTCTCTGTATTTCTAATTTAGTACCACAGGGGTGGCAATGGATTTGGTATGAGGCATTCTAGGAAAGCATTAGCACAAGGACAGGCACCCAGGATGTGGAAAAGGAGGAGAAGGAAGGGAAGAAAAAAGGAAGGGCAGACATAGGAAAAAAGAAAAGAGGAAGAAAAGAACAAAGCTGAAGAAGGTTAAAAAGAAAAAGGAGAGTAAGAAAAGGAGTAAAGTAGGAAAACAAGGAGGAGGAAGACAAAAAAAGGAGGATGGGGAGGGAGGAAAATGATAAGAAGGAAAAAAGAAAAAGAGAAGGCAGAATAGAGGGGGTGATATAGTGGAAAGAGTATCAGACCTGGAATCAGGAAGACTCATCTTCATGAGTTCAAATTTGGCTTCAGACACTTACTAGTTGTGTGACCCTGGGCAAGTCACATAACCCTGATTGCCTCAGTTTCCTCTTCTGCCAAATAAGTTGGAGAAGGAAATGGCAAATTACTCCAATATCTTTGCCAAGAAAACCCCAGCTGGGGTCACAAAGTGTCAGACACAACTGAAAAATGACTGAACAATAAAGGAGAAAGGCACCATTGGTGTAAAACCCTCTTATATCACCTGAGAATAGAATGGGGCTACCCCAGAGGACATTTTCTCAGGGGCCTATCCATTTTAAAATGGCCCTATTTCACAGAACCATATACACACAGAATCTCAGAGTTCAGAAGGACTTAAGCGATCATCTAGTTTAACTTGAAATTAAAAATAAAATCTTTCTTCACTGTATCTGACAAGTGGCCAGTCAGCCTTTGCTCAGAGATCTCTAGTGAGGATTAACCCACCACCTGTCAAGGTAACTTCTTCCAGTTGTGCACAGCTCCATCTTTTCCCTTAAATGGAACCTCTCTGTAACTTCTACCCATGAGCCCTTTTGGGGTCAGACAGAATAAGCTAAGTCTTCCATCAGGCAGCCTTTCAAATAACTAAAGAAAGCCAGCATGTGCCCTTAAATCTCTTTTGTAGGTTAAATATCCCCAGTTCCGTTCACCTTTCTTGCTCCTTCACCATCCTGTTGTCTTCCTTTGGCCCCTCTCTATCTTATCAGTGCCTTTTCTAAACTGTGATGCCTAGACCTGAACAAAGTGCTCCTGCTGAGGTCTGACCAAGGCCACACACAGCCTTATGAACCCTTCATTGTTCCTGGAGGCTCTGTTTCTCTTAATGCAAGCAAAAATAGTGCTAGCTTTCCTGGCCACCAGATCATCCCCTGACTCATCCTAAATTTGCAGTCCACTAAAACCCCTACACCTTTTATCAAACTGCTGTATAGTCATATCTTTCCCAACTTGTACTTTGAACTTGGGTTTTTTAGACTCAAGTTTTAGACTTGACATTTATGACTATAGAAAGAAGATAGATCAGAGAAATTCCTCCAGTCCATTTGATACGCTTACATGGAGTTTTTGATGGAATTTCCCAGCCAAAGGTAGATGTGTCCAATGGTACCTTGTTTGCAAGGTTAAAAGCAGCTGATTAAGTGTTAGTGATGGGAGAGCTTCCTTGATGACCTCTGAGACACAGAACACTAAGCACACAAGTCACCCATTACTCTGAACTATAGAAAACAATGAGGAGGTTTGAGCCCTCTTCTCTTCTATCTTTCTTCTGGAGAGATCCTGAGTGTAGATGTAACCCTCCTCCACTCTGAGAATTCTCACTGACTAGCTTGTTATTTGTCCTTAGGTCTCAAAGAGGACTAATGACATCAGGAGGGGGATGCCTTGACTAGTAAGTGAATTGGATTTAAGTGAGACAGGGCTACAAAAATTCATCAGCCTCACTCTCTTCCAGGGTCATCAGAGTCCAGTAGCAAGACATAGGTCAGGATGACTGATGACAGCCCCCCCGCCACACACACACACACACACACACTGACTAGCAGAAGCACAGGGCAACTCAGAAATACTTAGCTAATGTGTCCCGAGAGAGGAATTCCAAAAAATAGGCTACTGATTGGAGGAGAGGAAGATTTCCTAAGAAGTATTATCACAGAAGTAAGCCTTCCATCCAGAAAAGGGGAATCTCTACGTCAGCCCTCCAATTTAATAATAATAGCTAGCATTTTATATTGTATTTCCTATGTGCCAGGCACTATGCTAAGCACTTTATAAATATTATCTCATTTTGATCTTCACAACAACCCTGGAAGATTATTATTATGCCCACTTTACAATTAAGAAAACTAAGCTAAACAGAGGTGAAATGATTTGCTGAAGGTCATACAGCTACCAATGTTTGAAGCCAAATTTAAACTCAAGTCTTCTTGACTTCAGGCCTACTACTCTATATACTGTGCCACCTAGCTGCCTCACAACTTCCAGGGACAGCTACCTAGTACTCACTGATAAACTTCTCTCTAATCGATAGCTGGTAGAAACAGTTAGTTCAAAGTAAAGGTATTTACTGATAGGATAGTAAGAACTGTAACTACAAAACAGCCCACCCTGTAAACCTGGGTCACACTGTCCCACAAACACACCTAGCATCAAGAGGGAAATTGGGCATGTATGTAATAAATATTGATAGAGACACCTCCATGCGGAGAACAAATGGCCAAAGTAACTCATGTCTCCAGTGCTGCAGGAACCCAATGTCCTTCCTCTTCTCTTGGACCTTATGCTGCCCCACCTTGGGCTGAGCATCTCTACTGGACAGTTGACTCAGCTTGGATCCTTGGGCTTCTTCTCTCCATGATTCAACTCAATTGCCAGAGCTAATTCTCTCTTGAATCCACAGATCTCTCTCTTCTCTGTTGCCAGGAGTCACACTCCTTAAGACTTTCAACTGTGTCTCCCTAGAGAGGTCCTGCTATTTAAAGGCCACCAGAGGCATGCTCTCCTTGACTAAGAAGTAGTCAGTTATATCTAATTGAATGGATAAATTAATAAAATGTAGTGCTTACTTTGTGCACTGGGGATGCAAATTGAAAAACAAGATGGTATCTGCTCACAAAGAACTCACATTCTAATGAAGGAAATACATATGAAGGTTTCAGCTGCAAGTCAAAAGGAAAAGTCCCACGGCCCATAGTGTACTGCAACAAAGCTGGTCCTAATGTCTCTTCTTTAACACCATCTTCATTAATAAAATCATATCAGTTTCTGATGTTGAACCATTTGATGGTGCCAAGGACTTTGGTGGCAAGAACTTTCCTTACTGAATCTTCAGTATCGTGTCTGTAGCACCTGCAGGAGCATTTTCCAATTTGCATCTCCACAGAGATTTCTTTCCAGAATGATGGGCTAGGGCACTGGGCTGGAAGCACTGCTGTTTCAAAGGCTCTTGGGTTAAGAATCCGGGCTGTCTCCCTCAAGGGACATGGTGATTACGGCAGGGGTGGTTTGACTTGCCTGGCACATGCTATCTTCTGTCTCTCCCTCTGGGTGCCTTCCTGTATCAAATAGGTTAGTTTACCTGCCCTGTGTTTGACAGTTAGATGGCAATTAGTGGGGATAACTGGCACCTTCTCCACAAGAGTTGTTTCACCAGATGATAGCTGTCAGGGTTGGGCTAGAAGAACTGGTGGTCTGTGGTGTGCTGCCATTCCCAGGGTTCCTGTGCCTATCTACCCACTGATGGCAGTTGGCCAGTATTTTGCTGCTGCTGGTGAGGGCAGGCCCCCTCTCTGCAATGATTTCTCCCCTCAATGATAGCTGTGGGAGTGGGTCTGGAAGTAGATCAGGTGTTTTGGGGGAGGAGGACATTGCAATAATCAAGACTTTTGGACTCAGGGCCTAGGCTATAATGCTAACTCAACTTGCCTGGCACATGTGGCCTCCTGTCTCTTCCTCCAAATTAATTAACTAATTCTATTAAGAACCTCTTCCCACCTCATCAGTGGGTAACAAAAGTGAAAACTTTTCCTTGCTTTTCATTGAAGATCTTAACCTTGGTGTGTCTGTTACCTTTCCCTTATTTTCTATGATTACAACAACTGGGCTAGGAAAAGTCAGTTAATAAAGGGTGTCCTAATCAAATAGATATAGATATATAGACGTGTATATAGCCCCAAGTTTAAGAGTTCAGGGATCCAGCCTTATAGCCAAATAAAAGCAATCTCCAGGGCAGTATTGCTCTTAGAAAGAGAAACATTTACGTACATGATTCCTGGTGCTGAGAAAGCAGTGGAAAGGGAACCAAAAAGTGTGTTATGTATGATCAAGGGTGCTGGATTTTGCGTTCCACTATTTCAGTGAGGTACTCAGTGAATGGGTCTGTCAGAAAAAGATTTATCTATCTAGCAGTCCCAAGTGTTATTCCCTTCCTGGGGAGTTCAAACCTCAGGGTGAGTGCTATAAATCTGGGAAAAACAGGAAAAATCCATGTGGAAAGAGGGGTTCACCTGTAGGGAGACTTTCACACTGACAACCCTGAATTTTGGATGCCAATAAGAGTCCAAACTATAGAGTAGAACAAAATCTGGCAGGTTTTGAGACTGTGTGATGAACAAGGACTATTTAGATTGTATATAGGCTATTGCGGGCCCCTTTACATGCTTTCCACATTGTGGAATAAGGCCTTTCGGTCTTCTGGTACTGCAAGTATGTAGTCAGCTATGACTACATTCCCCATCCCTGCAACTTCCTAAACCCAAACACCCTTCCAAGGCTACAACTCACATATATGTATACATACATACATACATACATGTATATGTATGTATATATATATGTGTGTATATATATACATATATATACATATATATACATGTATAAATATTTTTACACACACATACATCGGTCATTGGTCATGTTTGTTGTCCTTTGTTCTCAAAGAGGACCAAAATGACAACATGGTGTTGGGGTCAATGTACAGTGTGTCCAACCATAGCTGATTAGACCAATATGAGCTCAAAAGATTCTACCATGTATTGGACACAAATAGTCCATATGAACATTTGGAGAGGAGATGACACTAAATTTGTGTATCTCATGTTTCAGAGGCAGGGAGACAGAGACAAGAGAGAAAGAGTTTCTCTCTCTAAAATATAAGTTACTTTAAGGCACTTGCTTTAAGTTGTTTATTTTTTTTCCTAAGAGTTTAGTACAGTGCTTGGCACCTAATAAACATTTAATAAATCGTTTTCATTTATTCTTTCAGTCTGCATTTTGTGTGGGGAATAAAGTCTGTCTACTTTATACCCAATAAATAGATTTGTTACCTTGAAATTGTATGGAATCTGGGCACTTCACCTTTCAAATTTTTGGACTAACACAAAAGCTATACTCTGTAATATTCCCTGAGTAAACTCTAGGTAAGGACAATATGAGCCAAAAATAGACTCCTTTCTGGGTTAGCCTTGAAGACCATAGAGGGTCCATGTGAACTCAGGGCTTATAGACACTAGGCCATGGGTTATACCTCCATTAAATTTTATTTTATTTATTCCACTATTCTAAACTGCCAAGATATTTTTGAATCCTGAATCTGTCACCAATGTGTTTTCCAACCCTACCAGTTTTGTATTATATGTAAATTTAATAGTCATTCTAGTTTGGCTATTAACAGTCATTTATGCTTTTAGCTAAGCCATTGATTAAAACTGGCTTTTAGCTAAGCCAATGATCAAAATTAAGTAACACAAGGTTAAGCACAAATTCCTGGGGCAGTCCATGGCCAACTTTCCAAATTGACATTGAGCTATTAATGACTATTCTTTGTGTCCAATTATTTGACCTGTTCAAATTCTAGCTAACTGTGCTGTTGTCTAGCAGAATGTATCTACACAGCCATTCCAGGTAAGGGGGTGGTACTGAAACCAGGAGAATGTAAGGACCTGCCTAGTTATCATCTCAATTGTTCTCTTAATACCCACAGGATTTATAGGTACCATGGAATCCAGGCCGAAAGGATTTCCTTAGGTTGTAGTATTCTCCCACTTCATAGGGTTAGGCTGAGTCAGAGGGCTCCTTTCCCAAGCCTTCAAGTCCTTGGAAAACAGCTAAGTACCTGTAATTAGGAAAGTCGACTACCTTTTCTTCCTGGATACTCTCCGCTCTGGGTTTTCATGACAACTCTGTCCAGGTTCTCCTACCTGTTAGCTCCTTCATTTCTTCCTTGGACCTTCATCCATGTTATGCCCACCAAGTGTGGATGTTTCTCAAGACTCTGCACAAGGCCATTGTTTTTCTCAATACTGTCACTTGGTTTCTTTATCAGTTCCCAAAGGTTCAGTTGTCAGCCCTATGCAGATCTATATATCCAGCCATAGTCTATCTCCTGAGCTCTAATGCTACATCACCAATTTCCTGTTGCAATTGTTCAAGCTGGATATTCCAAAGACATCTTAAATTCAACATGTCCAGAACAGAAATCATCTTTTCACCAAAACCCACCCTTACTCCAAATTTCCCTTTTCTTGTGCAAGTAACCACCATCATTTCTATCAACCGGGTTCAAAAGTACAGCGTCTTCCTTAACTCACTCCCTCTCATCCTATTTCCAATGATTGCAAATTTTGTCCTTTCTGTCTCTACAAAATCTCTTACATCTGTCTTCTTCTTTGCATTCACATATCCACCACCTTAGTTCAGGCCTTCATCACCTCTCATTTTAACCATTGTAATAACTTCTAATTGATCTCCCTTCCACAAATCTTCCCAGTCCCATCTATCTTTCACCCAACCGTCAAACTGTCATTTCCCTAAAGCAGAGATCTGACCATGTTACCAGCTCCTCCTATTCAATGAGCTCTAGTGGCTAGACATCACCTCCAAAACAAAATATAAAACCCTCTGTTTTACATTTTATAATTTATTTAAATATAAAGTCCTTTCCAATCTTGCTCTAGTCTAGTTTCCCACACTTTGAGTACATATTACTGCCCTTCACACACACTATGGCCCAGTCATACTGGCTATCTTGCTGCTCCTCATATATAACATTCCACACCCCATCTCTGTGCTTTGTACGGGCTGTCCTCTTATGCCTGAAATGTTCTCTCTTCTCAACCCTGCTTCTTACGATATCCGGCTCCAATACTGGGCTCAGATGCCACCTTCTGCAAGAGGATTTTCCAGGTCACCCTGTCCCCAGCTGGTAGTGCCTTCCCTTCTAAGGTTACCTTCCATCTACTCTGTTTATATCTTGTATGCAAACCACTCCAGTATCTCTGCCAAGAAAACCCCAAACAGGGTCACAAAGAGTCAGTCATGACTGAAAAACGACTGGACAAAACCAAAAATTGTATGTTGGTGTCTCCTTGATTAAAACATGAGGTCCTTGAAGGCATAGGTGATTTGTGCTTTTCCCTAGTATCTCCAGCACTTCACACAGTACCTGGTACATAGTAAGAGATTAATATAGTTATGTGGAATGATCAATTGATTGAATTACTCCTTAAGAATGTTGTGAGGAAACCACTTCTTAAACCTCAAAAATATAAATGTGAGTTGTTATCAGCATCAACATTATTATTACTAGGACACTCCCAGTTTACCTTAGATGTAATAACTAACAAAGTGTGTTTTATCATCTTAGAATAGACATATTCACTGACATATTAATCAAATTTCAGATTTAATCCACAGTTCTACACCTCTCCCAAGAGGATTTCCTAGGATTTCTGCCCACCAGTTCAGGTCATCTAAAACTGAGACCATCTGAATCAAATTGGGATATTATCTTATGAAATCCCAAAGAAGGGTAAGAAATATAGCATTGCTCTTATATTCTACCCTGGTGATACCACACAGGATCCCAACAATCCTTAGTACTCCTACCCTATAGGAAGTAGGACCCAAGCAAAGGAAAGATGATCCCTTGTCAGGAATGTTGTAAATTTCTGTTCACATATGAAGTAGGTGATCTCAGAGGTCCTTGCCAACTCTGATATTCTGTGATTGTGTTCGTAATCACTAGAACTCCACCTCGTAATGACATCCAATGGGACCTCACCAATCTTTAGAAGGTCTGACTCCACTCAGGGAGATAAAAGGGTTAAGATATTGACCCTTTAATTCTAATGCTTCCCTCCATTCCCTGTCTCTTGCAATTAACAGGCTGGTGGCAAAGATCAGGGGAACTTTGGAACACAGTAGACCTCTGTATTTAAGGTACATTTGTGTATGGTACATGCATATGTGTATTTGTATATGTTGGGGGTTAGAGGAGGGTTGCTCTCTTTCTATAAGGACTGTATAAAAGGAATAAGTCTTTGTTAGACTAGCCATCATTTGCTAAAAGACCCTAGACTTATCATGGATTCCATTTCTATGCTTACATTATTTATTTAAACCTTATGTCTGCTTTGAGAGGGGCCTCCTCACTGTGCTGGAAGCTGTCTCGTGCAATTCTTCCCAACCCTGCCATTTACCCTAGCAGTTTAAATGTCAACCCCAATGAATTACATTTTAATTTGCTTGTGCCATCAACCCTCCCAGGCCCTAATTGGAAGACAGGAGCACCCTCAGAAGAGCATTCATAATTCATCGGCACAGGGAGTGGCAAGAATGCCTTTCATCATTCAGTAATGACAGGAGGAGGGAGAAGGAGGAAGACTACAGTGAGATCATCACTGGGATAGGCACTCCAGATACAGCTGGAGAGGGGTGAGCTGATGGGATTAAGTAGCTTCCATGGACAAGGGGGGGGGGGAAGCCATACAATAGGATGGGAACAAAGAAAGAATAAAAAGGGAGAAGGGAAGAGAAAGGGAATAAGCATTTGTGCAGCTCAACAGCCCTACAAGGAAGATGCTGTCATAAATCTTCATTTCACAGCTGAAGAAAGTGAGGCAAGCAAAGGTTAAGTGACTTGCCCAGGGTTACACAGATAGTGTCAGAGGTTGGATTTGAATTCAGATCTTCCTAAATCCATGCCCTGGGGAAAGGAGGGGGGGTGGGTAGAGGGAGAAGTAACAAGGAGAAAGAAGGTGATGCAAACCTCCCTGGGTGAAATGGGATGATTAGTAGGATCTGTATTTTATTAGCCCATATTTGGCTAGGTAATTCAGCTCCTGTCTCTTGGCCCTTTTCAAAGATTCTATAGATTGAAATCATTTTCTCTTTTCAATGTATGACACAATGGAAAGAATATTGATTTTGGGGGTCAGAGGACCTGGGTTCAAAGTTCACCTGTGCTACTCAGAACCTGTGTGATCCCTTGGGCAAGTTGCCTAAGCTCTCTAAACTCTGGTTTCTTATCTGTAAAATGAGAAAGTTGGATGCTATGACCTCTATGATCTCTTCTAACTCTAAGTCTATGGTCTTATCATACTAAAGATTTGGATGAGCACCAAAAAGAAGAGGAAGTCCTTAGGGGCACACACCTTTAGGAATGAGCTGAAGAAGAGACCATCATCAGCGATTCATTTTCCTGGCTTTTAAATGAGGCTTGGAAAAATAAGAAGTTGGGCTGCCCTAGTGGAAAGATTCCAGAAGTGAGGGTGATAAGGTCTAGGTTCTAAACCCAAGTATGTCTTCTCTTATGACTTCTGACAAGTCACTTGGCTATTTGGGGCCTCTTTAGATTCCTCATCTATGAAACAGGAATAATCTATCTTGTCCTGCCTATCCCCACAGGGTTGTTATGAGCTGCAAATTAAATTATGAAATTAGAAACAGTAAAAATAAAAGTGATATATGAAATGACTCCAAAGAAATGATTGACATTTTTTAATGGGCTAGTATTATAGTGGCAGCATAGTGTAATGGAAAGAACTTTGGACCTGGAGTCAAGAAAGCCATTAGTTTGAATCATTGTTGTTGTTGTTGTTCTGTCATTTTAGTCATGTCCTTCATGACCCCATTTTGGGGCTTCCTTGGCAAGATACCAAAGTAGTTTTCCATTTCCTTTTCCAGTTCGTTTTTGTAGATGAGGAAACTGAGGCAAATAGGGATAGTGTCTTGTCCAAGGTCACACAGCTAGTAAGTGTCTGAGGCCAGATTTGAATTCAACAAGATGAGTATTCCTGACTCCAGGGCCGGCTGTCTATCCCACTGAGTCACCTTTGAATTCTAGCTCATGCTTCTATGGGACAGAATCTATACACATGGAATCTGAGTACTACTACCCTGTTCTCTTCCCTGACTCTCTAATGAAATGTGTAGTTTCCCCTTCTGATGTTGAGAATATGCCCCATTGTACCCCATGGGAGTCCCCCTCACCCACCCCTAATGAAAGCTACCACTCTGAGCTGACCTGAGGAATCATACAAATACCCACCCATCAGCACCTACCTCACAGGCTGTCCGCTGGGCCATGTTTATTTCCAGAGGATGAGTCATTCCTGGGCTGTAGTAGGGTTTGCCGTCAGCATCTGCATCTCAGTAATTACACCCTGTGTTCTCTCCAGGGGAGGGGTTGGAGCTGGGTTGATGTGTCAGGCCCTCACAATGCTTATTCTTCATGAAACATGTAAAAATTTACAATGCAAGAATAAAACTGGAATTCAGCAGATCAACTGGCTTCCCAGAAGGAAGTAGGACAACTGATTATCAGGAAGATTACTGGTTACAATCCATTGCCTAAGAGTTAAAATACTACCACTTAGCTGGTCATTCAAGCTCCTTCAGCCTCTTCTTCCATTCCATTCCCCTCCATAAGCCATAAGCCCCATACAGACTGGCATAGTCATTGTCCTCTCAACACACCTTGCCCTTGCTTACTTCTAAACTAGGGTTCATGGAATTCTCTCCAACCTGGAAACCTTTCCCCAATTCTTTCCTCTTCATCTATCCACATCTTACTAATGTTTCAAGGCCCTGCTCTACTTCGACCTCCTCTGAGAAGCCTGCTCAGACAGCCCCAGCTTTTACAGATCTCCCTTTCTCCTGATGTTTTATACTTACTAGCTATATGAACCTCGGCTAGCCACTTAACCTCCAAGCCTCAGTTCTCTCTTCTATAAAATGGAGATAATATTAGCACCTACCCTACAGGGTTGTTTAAGTAACAAATGCAATAGTAGAATATCTTATAAAGCTTAAAACACTATATAAATGACAGTTATCATCATCATGATTGTTGTTAGCCTAAAGAAGTACCTTGAAAGGTGTTGAAAATTCTGTAAGTAGTTAATGAATACTTGTTGCTTTATTTAATCTAATTTAGTTAATGACTAAACTAAAATGGACCTGACCTCACCCTATCTGGGTCCTGGCCCCCTTTCTGGAGGTCATATCAGGGCTTAGCTCCGTTTAACTCTACACCCTCCCGTAAGATGAGGGACTTCCACCATTTAAAGCCCTAAAATGGATTTCAGACAGTCTTTTCCTAAGCAGTGCCTAGACAAAGTTAGTGATTACCTGAGAATTCTTTATTTCCATTTTAAACAATGGAGAAATTCCCCATATTTTTGCAAAGTCACTGTCACTTGGGCCCTCAGACCATCAGCCCTCAGTGGGCATGGGTATAGGTACCAGTACAAGATGATGCCCCAAATAGACCAGTTCCCAGGAGGCCAGAGGATAAGAGTCACTCAGAAATGTCAAATACAATGAGAATAGCTCCCATAACCACCCATCAAGATCCACAAAAAAATTCTGCTGCTATCCTCTGTAAAGAGCTGCTCCTGGTCAGTATGGCAATAGATCATGCCCTTTAATGTGTCCGTGCCACTCCTTATGGAGAATGGGACCCCAGACAGACAGATTTACCAATAGAAAGTCAGAGTCTGGTTTGCAATACTGATTTGGCAAACAGGGAGACATATGGGCAGCTGTCAGCACAGTGTTACTTGCATCAGCCATGCTCTTTCTTTCCTCCTCTAAATGCTCTGGAGTCCATGTGTGTGAGTACAGGGAGGAGGGGAGAGGGAGTGGGGAGCGAGGCAGGGAAACAACAAGCCTCAGCTCACAGCTCCTTGGGTCCATTTTCTGGCAATCTGGACATTTCTCTCACATCCACCCACCCCTCTTTCTAACTCCTCCCAGACCGCTGTTCCCCAGAGCTTTTCAGTGGCAGATCACAGGGGCGCTGAAAGATGCAGAAACCACAGGCCTTGACATCCTTAGGGCTGAGTGACACCTTCACTCCCATACCCAATCTTCTCTGGGCACAGCCCAACGCTGAAGATGGAGCAGCCGAGCTGAAGTCGGTTCACAGTGTTCTTTTCAGGGTGCCTGCCTGCCAGACTTTGGCTACTATAGGGACTGAGGGAGAACCACCCCCTGGGAGTCTAGAAGCCCCCACCTTGGTCTTGTTTTCACCTCCTGCTGTCTCATTTTCTCCATCTGTAGAATAGGTCCTTGTTTTACCACCTGCCTGTAGTGAGTCCTCCAAGAAGCAGTGAAGGTGAATGAAATCATTAACGGGAAAATGGTGAAAAGGAAAAAAAGAACATAGACTCTCCATGATATTTTCCCAGCCTGCCAAAATCTTGCCTCACCTGCTTATTCAACCTTACCTCAAAATACAGAACAGTCTAGCAGGAGAGTGACATAAACACATTGAGAGAGTTATCTGATTGGTCTCTGTTATACTCTGCCCAAAGGACAGTGGCAGAATATTTGGTGGTCTTTAATGGAGGGGCATGAGAGTCAATTGAATTCTGTCCATTGTGGATGGACATTCTGCCTCCCTGCTCTGGCCTCTTGGGAATTCCCTGATTAGAGGAGGTCATCTGATAATAGTACCCATGTTTCCATGGCTCAATGCTAGGCCTCTTTTCTCTTTAGACAGATCTTGCTGATCCAGCTAAGCTATGCTCATTCCTATTTCCAGAGTACTGGAGTCAGGAAGACCTGAGTTCAAATCTAGCCTCAGACAATAGCTGTGTGATTCTGGGCAAGGAAAGGAACTTAAACTCTCTGAAATTCACACAATTCTCTAAGACATCTATTAAGTTAGGGATAAGTTGGGAGCAGCAAAGTAAGGATGAAAAGATAACCAGCTTTGGAGCCTGGGTCTGTGAAACCTTTTGCAAATTAAGCAATTTCTTATTCTATTTGACCTTTTCGGGTGACTCTTATCCTCCGGCCTCCTGGGAACTTGCAAATTAGGTAAGCTTCTGCTCATCTACAAAATGAGGGAGTTATACTAGGTGATCTCTGGGGTCCCTTCCAGACCTAAGTCAATAATAATAATAATAATAATAATAATAATAATAATAATAATAATAATAATAATAAACAGCTAACATTTATATAGCACTTGTCATGTACCAGGAACTCTGCTAAGTGCTTTATGATTGTTGTCTTGTTTGATCCTCACAACAACCCTGGGAGGTTGCTACTATTATTAGGAAACTGAAACAAATAGAGATTAAGTGATTTACCCAAGGTAACACAGAGCTAGTAAGCCTCTGAGGTCAGATTTTAATTCAGGTCTTCCTGAAACCAGGCTGTATGATTCTATGTCTCTATGCCATACTGCTGGTAGAGGGAATTCCCACACCAACATGTAGCCTGACAGGCTGATACTCTTGAAAGCTAGAGCAGAGGAAGGATGTCATAATGGGACCTGTGGTAACTGAGATCTTGAAAAGGCCAGGGCTAGACGCAAGGGAAAGGAGGCCAATAAACCACCATTTCTTTGACAAGGTACATGGATATAACTGACCAACCCCTATGGGAAAGGCTTAAAGTTGGGAAGTAGAAAGACTTTTCCACTCCTGTCTCTTAAGACAATGGAAAATGCCCTGGATTTGGAAGGATCAGGGTAGTCAGAAGTCAGGGAAAGTGGGGAGAAATTGTGGTTCTGCTATTCACTCATTACCTGTAAAACTCCAGGCAGACTGAATAGCTTTTCTTTGGCTCCTTTTATCATCTGTAAAAGGAAGTTCTTGGACTAAGTAGTCACTGAGGTCTCTTGCACCTCTAAATCCACAGTCCTAAAATCCTTCCAAAGATGTCCCACACTCTCCTTCTCTAGCCCTGGAAAAACTGTGAATAAGAGCTTCCCTATGGAGGAAGCTGGGTAGAGCACTGGATACAGCACTGGGCCTGGAGGTACAAAAATCTGAGTCCAAATCTGGCCTCAAATAGTTTCTAGCTGTGTGATCCTGGGCAAGTCAACCTCTATCTGACTCAGTTTCCTCAGCTCTAAGATAGGGACAATAATGTCACCCACCTCTCAGAGTCATTGCAAGATTTAAATATGTTATATATATATATATATACATATATATATATGTATAATATTTAGCACAATGCTTAGCACATAAGTACTTAATAAATGTTCATTTCCTCCCTTTCTTCTAACTTGGAGAAATACTACTCTATGTGAGAGCCCTGAGGTTTCCAACAAAAACCACAGCTGTTGTTCAGTTATTCAGTTGTGTCTGACTCTTCATGACCCTATAGACCATAGCATGCCAGGCCCTTCTATCTTTCATTATTTCTTGAAATCTGTAAAGATCACAGCTAAATAGATTGATTGAGCTATATTGATCCAAATGTAGGTCAACTCCTAAAATGACAACTTTTTTTAAAGAGCTTTGTGAAAGGAAAGAAATATATATTCTATAACAATGTATTTGTACATATACTTACATACTTTTATGCAGTGTGTATATATATATATGTATGTATGCATGTATATATGTGTATGTATATGTGTGTATATACATATATAGGTATGTATCACAAAAACAATTACATACTTATTAAACACATAATTGAATTTAATCAACAAACATTCATTAAGAATGTGCTCTGTGCAAAGCACTGGAAACACAAGTGAAAAAATGAAGTAGCCCCCTACCTTCAGAAAAGTCTTGCCTACATTCTATCAAGGGAGATAGATAAGAAAATGTAGGACAATTTGAGGAGGGACAAAGCATTAACAGCTTGGGTGGTCAGAGAAGGCTGAAGGAAGGAGAAGGCATATGAGTTGAGCCTGGAAAAATGATAAGCATTACATGTCACTGTTAGAGAGAAAGGGGGAAAGGGAATAAGGGAAGAGGAGGGGGTGTTCAGGGAGGACTAGCACCTCTGGTGTGAGCCTTTTTCAGGGCTGCTCATCCGTCTTTTTTTTTTTTTCGGATTATTTATTTATTTATTTTTAGTTGTCAGTATTCACTTCCATAAGATTTTGAGTTTTGAATTTACTTCCCCTCCCACTTGTTCTCCCATCCCCCAAGACGATGTACAATCTGATATAGGCTTTACATATACATTCACGTTAAGCATATTTTCCCATTAGTCATGATGTGCTTATCTATCTTTGATGTCCACCTTTCACTCAACTCTCTCTCACCTGTGGCTCCAAGAAGCTGTAGCATGCCCAGTGGCCACACCCTGGTTGCTGGAAGAAGACCAATGACATCACGAGTGTCATGTCTTGACTTGCACAGGAATTGGATTTGAATGAGGCAGAACTGCAAAAAGTCATCAGCCTCACTCTCTACTCCCAGAGTCCAGTGGCAAGACAAAAGTCAAGACAACTGGTGATGGCCCAGGATGCAAATCTTAACCTAGGCCTTTCTCAATTAAAGTCTTTCCCAGGACTTAGCTTGTCTGAGGCCAC
The DNA here is from genome assembly GCF_003287225.1 of Phascolarctos cinereus. Classification (NCBI taxonomy): domain Eukaryota; kingdom Metazoa; phylum Chordata; class Mammalia; order Diprotodontia; family Phascolarctidae; genus Phascolarctos; species Phascolarctos cinereus. Next base: position 274,601,117 of record NW_027555625.1, on the reverse strand, counting down.
GTCCATTTAATGACTAAGGGCTGGATAAGAATTGAGACAAAAGATGGCCCACTTTACCATCCCAAAGATATCAATCTGGGGGGAAAGACCCTCCTAGATTTTTTAGGCCAGAACAGAAAACAATTGCTATTTATGTGCATTCTGAGCCATCGAAATCTAAACAATGAGCCACAGAGACTTGGGTTATTGGCCATTCAATGAAAGCCAGAGAGATTTGGGATTAAAAGCACGATCAAGTAGCTCCATTTAAAAGAAAATGAGTTTTTTTAAAGCTTGTCTTTTCAGAGCTATATTTCAAGAAATCAAAAATGAAAACTGCTCAAGATAAAAGGAAATTGTCCCAGGTTTTTGAAAAAAAAAATGAAGAAGAAGAAGAAGGAAGAAGAAGAAGAAGAAGAAGAAGAAGAAGAAGAAGAAGAAGGAAGAAGAAGAAGAAGGAAGAAGAAGAAGAAGAAGAAGAAGAAGAAGGAAGAAAAGAAGAAGAAGAAGAGAAGAAAGAAGAAAAGAAGGAGAAAGAAGAGAAGAAGAAAAGAAGAAGAAGAGAAGAAGAAAGAAGAAGAAGGAAGAGGAGGAGTAGAAGAAGAAGAAAGTGGGAATAGTTACCAGCTTCTGTTCTAATTGGCAGGTTGAGTCCCCAGAGAGCAGCTACTACAACTTTTAACACAGTAAAGGCAGTTAATGCAAAACCTTTTCCTAAGAACCTGGTTCACTCCTTCCCACAAATACACAAGTATCCATGGGAAGAGTAGGCTTAAACTTAAACCATTATAGTAGTGAGGCACAGGTGTAAAAAATGGACGTGACATGGTTTAACTCACATCACCTGCTCTGGAAGTCCTCCTCTCTGTTTAAAGATCTCATATAAGATCCTTGTTGTTGTTGTTTGTCCTTCCTTCTTGAAGAGAACCAATGACTTCATGAGGGTGATGTCTTGACTTGTGCATGAATTGGCTTTGAGTGAGGCAGAGCTACTCAAAGTCATCAGCCTCAATTTCCCCTCCAGAGTTATTGGAGTCTAGTGGCAAGACAAAGGCCAAGATGACTGGCGAAGGCCCAGACTGCAGCGGTTCACTTTGCCACATCCTGGTAAAATTGTCTCTGCAGATAGGCTGAACCAGGTTGAAGGTAACCAATAAGCCTTAAACCCCCAGTAAGTTAGGAGGATGTCCACCCCAATCATGTGAAAACTTCACACTGGCAGAATGAGCAGAGGAAAACAATTTGTTCCAATGACCATGAAGTTGGCAGAAGCAGGTGCTGTGGAGCACTTAGAGCTTGGTCAGACATCGAAAACACCAAGGTCATCCACTGCATTCCAGGCCATGGGCAGTCATCTTGATTTTTATCTTGCCACTGGACTTTGATGACTCTGGAAGAGAAAGTGATAACTGTGCAATTCTATCTCACTCAAATCCAATTCAGATGCAAGTCAAGACATCACCCCATGATGACATTGGTCTTCTTTCAAAGCAAAGGACAAACAACAATGGAGAGAAGGGAGTGTATTCCAGTCACAGGGAATGGCTAGGAGCATAGTTTGAATTGTAGAGTGTGTCAAGGAAAGTAATATGAGCTTGGGCTGAGATAGATAATGGAGAGCCATGAATGCCAGGCTAAGGAGTTTTCTTTTTTCCTAGAGGCAACAGGAAGCCCCTGAAGGATCATAAGATCATAGTTTAGGTCTAGTCTAACCTCCTCATTTTATAGATGAGGAAATGCACTCAGAAAGGTTAAGTAACTTACATAGGTTTCCATAGCTAGTAATTGTCTGCATCTGGATTTGAACCCAGATCTTCTTGTCTCCAAGCCCACTGCCTCACCTATTACACCAACTTAGCACCTAAAAGTTTTTGATTGGAAAAATGATGTGATCAGACCTGTGCCTTAGGAAAATTATTTTGGTAGCTGTGTGGAGGATGAACTGTATAAGGAGAAATATAGGAAGCAAGGAAGGTAATTAATTAATTATAGTAATCTAAATAAAAGATGATAAAGGCCTGAACTAGGGTGGAGGTCTTTTCAGTGGAGAGAAGAGGACATATTAAAGAAATATTATGGGTAGATTTTTTAAATTACTATGAAAGCTTTTTTAAAAAGCATTTCTTTCTATTGAAATAAAGATATCTGATTCTTTCTTATCATCAAAACTACATTCACCTTCATCACTTTGACTGTTATTCTGTTACTAAGAACATTAATCAACAGTCATATATTAAATGCTTACTTTGTGCCAGACATTTTGCTAGGTACTTCAGAAACAGAAGCAAAAATGAAATAGTCCCTGTCCTCAAGGAATTTACATGCTTTCAAGGGAAACATCACATACAAATGTGTGTGTGTGTGTGTGTATCTGCTTTGGACAAGGTTTTTTGGACATATAGACTTAGAGATACCTATGGCATACCTAGCTGAAAATCTCTACTAGGCAGTTCATGAGGCCAATTTGGAGCTCCAGAAAGAGACGACAGCTTTTCACGTAGATCTAGAAGTCATCTACATAGAAATGATAACTGAACCCACGGGAGTTGATGAGATCACCAAGAGAGAGAAAAAAAGAAAAACCAGGAAAAACCTTTGAAAGTTTTTGTACAAGCCAGGTTTGTTCCTATATTTGAATCAAGATAATATGCATAGTTGGAAAGCAGCCATCTTTCACATGGGCGGGAACCTGAAGTCAATGCCTTTCTGAGGATCTCTGCAAAGAGAACGCAAAGCCTAAATATTGCCATTCATCCTGAGCTATCTCCTTTCTTCAAGCACCCAGCCTCCCCCATGTTCAGTCTATGGGACATCATTATAGGCACTAGTAAGATTGTCTCATTTTGTTTTTGTCTAATGACAACAATTCAGAGAAGCCTGGGTTGAGTCATAGCTCCAATGCTTCCTTGCTATGTGAATAAGATACTTAACCTCTCTAGGCCTCAATAAAGAGGCAGCATGGTACAGGGCCAAGAGTACTGGCTTCAGAGTCAGAGGACCTAGGTTCCATTTCTGGTTTTGTTACTTACTACCTGTGTGACCTTGGGTAACTCACTTCTCTCTAGACTTCAATTTCCTTATCTGTAAAATAAGAGGACTGGACTGCATGACCTTATGGCTCTAAATCTTATGATTCCTCATCTAAAAAGAATGGGGATAAAAATACTCTTATGATTAGTTTGTGGGGTTGTTGTGAAGAAATAATTCCATATATGTGAGTGACTGAATATTAATAAAGTGGCAGAGATGCTGCCTGCTTCTGTCAGTAAATCTCCAGATGCCAACATGCTACATCTATGGCTTTTGGGTTCAGTTCAGGACTATAATTAAATACCCCTTTTTCCTTGCTTCAAAGCCAAAGAGAATTTAAGAACTGGCCATGCTTCAGTGGTTCCCTGGAGAACAGAAAACAGAGAAGGGATACGTTTTGCCAAGCATCCCCCCAAGAGCCTATACCAGAGCAAAAGTTCCCCCATTTTTAATTCAACTTCTAAAAAATGCTTGAGAATGAGGGCCTTCTCCATTGCTATCTGAAGCTCCATTTAGAATCCAAGATTCTATCACCTCACAAATCTTCAGTTTGTCAGCCACAGATTATGGCCTGAGTGGGCCACCTCAAGGTCTTGGTCATGAGAAGAACTGGGCAAGAATACAGGAATGGTTCAGTACAAATGCCACTGACACTTTAGCTAAGAGTCCCTGCTATGATATAGAATGAACTTTGCATAATAAGGAAATACATGTCTCTGGAACAGCATTTTGTCACCTGCCAAAATCTAATCCCCTAAACATGCCTTTTAAAATGTTTACTGGGTTTCTATACACGTGGGTACTTGTACATAAGTCAAATACACATATATGTACATATGCATACACACATACTTACTGGGTAGAGGGATCTATATGTGTGATTTTATCCATATGGAGAACCCCTGGGATAGAAAATTTCTCCATTTATGAAGATTAGCCACACCTCTACAAAGTAAGCCTTAGAAAATTGACAAGGTTACAACTATCAAAAATAAAAAGAGTGAATTTATCACCAATGAAGAAGAAATTAAAGCAATTATTAGGAACTATTTTACCCAATTATGTGGCAATAAATCTAAGTGAAATGGATGAGTATTTACAAAAACATAAATTGTTCAGATTAATAAAAGAAGAAATAGAAAACTTGAATAACCATATCTTAGAACAATAAATGGAACAAACCATAAATGAGCTCTCTAAGAAAAAATCCCCAGCACCAGATGGATTCACAAGTGAATTCTACCAAACAGTTAAAGAACAATTAATTCCAATACCATATAAACAATTTGGAAAAAGAGGCAAAGAAGGAGCCCTACCGAATTCCTTTTATAATATAAGTACGGTACTGATACCTAACCAAGAAGAGCTGAAACAGAGAGATAAAACTACAGACCAATTTCCCTAATGAATACTGATGCAAACATTTTGAATAAAATGTTACCAGAGAGATTATGGTAATATATCACAAAGATCATATACTAACATGGGTGAGATTTATACCAGAAATGCAGGGCTGGTTCAATATTAGGAAAATTATCAGCATAATTGACCATATCAGTAACAAAACCAACAAAAATCATAGGATTATCTGCAGTAAAAGCTTTTGACAAAATGCAACACTCATTCCTGTTAAAAATATTAGATAGTAAAGGAATAAATAGAGCTTTCCTTAAAATAAGTAGTATCTATCTAAAACCATCAGCAAGCATTATCTGTAATGGGAATAAGCTAGAAGCCTTACCAATAAGATTAGGGGTGAAGTAAGGATGCCCATTATAACCACTCTTACTCAACATTGTACTAGAAATGCTGGCTATAGTAATAAGAGAAGAAAAAAATTGAAGGAATTAGAATAGGCAATAAAGAAATAAAACTATCATGCTTTGCAGATGGTATGAAGATATTATTAAAAGGAAAATTTTTTGTTCGAGCTTTCATCCTGTTGAAAGAGGCAAAACTCAAGACAAAGAAAATTAAATGGAGTTCATTAAAATATGTCAAGGTAGCAATACATTGACAGGCTGATCACTGAAGATCAGCAAGGGATTCAAGATGGAGCCAGCTTTCATTAATAACTTTTATAATGAAACAAAGGTAATTCAGATGAGTGCACATCAGTAAGAGAAGAGGGCCATTGCATCTCACTTCCTCCCCAAATGTCTATATGTGATATTGATCAGGTAGGTATACGAGCATCACAGGTAAAAGTTTCTGCTAAATACCAGGTAATACAAAAGTTGAAGACTGTGTGAAGTTCCCCCAACACTGATTTGTAAGCAGGACTAAGAATAATGGGTCACTGAGTCAGCATAACTTTCAATAGTATACTTAGAGAATCCTAGAGAATCAGGTAAAAAATCCAGTTGAAATAATTAACAACCTCAGCAAAGTTGCAGGATTTTAAATAAACCCATATAAATCATTAGCACTCTATGCATTACCGACAAAGTCCAGCAGAAAGAAATAGAAAGAAATTCCTTTTAAAATAATAGCAGACAACATAAAATATTTTAGAGCATACCTACCAAGGCAAACCCAGGAACTACATGAAGACAATTACAAAATACTTTTCAAACATAGTCGGGTCTAAACAATTGGAGAAATATTAATTGCTTATGGGTAGGCTGGCCCAACGTATCATAAATGAAAAATTAATTCTATCTAAAATAATTTATTTAGTGCCATGCCAATCAACTTACCAAAAATTATTTTGTAGAACTAGAAAAAATTATAACAAAATTCATCTAGAAGAAAAAAAGGGCAAGAATATTAAGGGAATCGATGAAAAAAATATGAAAGAATATGGCCTAGCAGTACTAGATCTGAAACCATATTATAAAGTTGTAATCATCAAAACAATCTGCTACTGGCTAAGAAATAGTAGATCAGTGGAATAGATTAGGTATACAATACACAGTAGTAAATAACCATAATAATTTAGTGTTTGACAAACCCCAAAATCCAAGCTTTTGAGACAAGGACTTACTATTTGACAAAAATTGCTGGGGAAACTGGAAAACAGTTTGGCAGAATCTAAATATAAATCAATATCTCATACTGTATACCAATATAAGGTCAAAATAGGTACATCATTTAGACATAAAGCATGATATCCTAAGCAAATCAGGCAAGCATGAAATATTTTACCAGTCAGATCTATGGATAAAGGAAGAATGTATGAACAAGAGAAAGAGAGGATTATAGAGAATTTTTATTACATTAAATTAAAAAGGCTTTGCACAAATAAAACCAATGTAGCCAAGATTAGAAGAAAAGCAGGAAACTGGGGGGAAATTTTTACAGTAAGTTTTGCTGATAAAGGCCTCATTTCTCAAATATATAGAGAACTGCTCAAATTTATAAGAATACAAGTCATTATCTAACTAATAAATAACCAAAAGATATGAACAGGCACTTTTCAGAAGAAAAAATCAAAGCTATCTATAGTCATATAGATTAGAGAAATGCAAATTAAAACAACTCTGAGGTGCCACCTGACACCTATAAGACTAGCTAACATTACAGAAAAGGAAAAGAACAAATATTGGAGATGATATGGAAAATTTGGGACATTATTGCACTGTTGGTGGAGTCATGAACTGATCTAACCATTCTGGAAAGCATTTTGGAACTATGCCCAAAGGGCTATAAAACTGTGCATACCCTTTGACCTAGCAATACCATTACTAGGTCTGTGTCTCAAACAGATCAAAGGAAAAGTAAAAGGACCTATAAGTACAAAAATATTTATGGCAGCTTTTTCTGCAGTGGCAAAGAATTGGAAATTGAGGGGATATCCATTAATTGGGGAATAGCTGAACAAATTGTATATGATTTTGATGGAATACTATTGTATTATAAGAAATGATGAGAAATATACTTTCAAAAAAAAACCTGGAAAGACTTACATGAACTGATGCTGACTGAAGTGAGTAGAATCAGGAGAACATTGTACACAGTAATAGCAAAATTGTATGATGATCAATTGTGAATAACTTAGCTATTCTCAGCAATACAATGATCCAAGACAATTCCAAAGTACTTATGATGAAAAATATTCACCTCCAGAGAAAGAACTGATGGAATCTGAACGCAGATGAAAGCATATTTTTTTAAACTTTTTTTTCTTGTTTGTTTGGTTTTTGTTCTGTGTTTTCTTTTGCAATGTGGCTAATACGGAAATATGTTTTGCATGACTACACATGTATAATCTACAGCAAATTGTTTTGTCCTCACAGAGAGCTCAGGGAAGGGAAAGAGGGAAAGAATTTGGAATTCAATTTTTTTAAGTTAAAAATTGTTTTTACATGTAATTAAGAAAAAAGAAAATTGAAAAAGAAAATTGAGTACGGCACTAATAGTTTAAGTGATTGACCCATTGTCACACAGCTAATCTGTTAGAGGCAGTATTTGACCCTCCATGCTCCTGTCTCTAAGACTTTACTATTCTGGCTTTTTAGCTATCTGTGCACACTTACCAATGTCATTCTCCACACATCTTGCCTACTGCCAAGTCATAAGCTTTTCTTTTTTTCCTCTATGTTACCTGTAACTTATTGACAAACATCTGTGGGGAGGCAAATTATCCAGTATCCAATTTAACAATTCAATTCAGTAAGCATTTATTAAGCACTTACCAAATGAGAGGGACTGGAAAAGGCACTAGAGATATAAAGATAAAAATGAAGTAGTGCCTGCCCTCAAGGAACTTACAATGTACTAGAGGAAAAGAACAGGTATATCAATAAGTAAACACAAACTAACTGGAAAGGAATTGGGATACCAGCAGCTGGGGAGATCAGGAAAAGCATAATATAGGAAGTGGCACCTGAACTGATCCCTGAAGGGAGATATCGATTGCAAGAGGCAAATATGAGAAGGAAAAGCAGAGGAAAAAAAATCATAGTCATGTCCTGGGTAGAGCAAGTGAGCCAGCTTGGCTGGAACATATAACATGTCCAAGGGGAGTAACATGAAATAAGTCTGTAGATATAGGTACAAGTCAGATTGTGCCAAACAGAGGAGTTTGTATCTGATCCTAAGGGCAATAAAGAGTTGTCAAAGTTTCTTGAGCAGAGGAATAACATGATTAGATTCATGTATAAGAGCTATCATTTTTGCAGCTGTGTAGAGGATGTGTTGCAGAGGGGGGAAAAAGGAAACAGACAGACTAATTGGTAGTTAAATAAAATACTAAAGGTAAGATGTGGAGAAGACTGAACTAGAGCACCCTCTCCCCTTATGTCTTTTCTCCCAAATGTCTCACTGGATCTACTCATTCCTCCCACTATACCCTCTGGATTGCCTGTTCCACAGTCAACAAACCTGTTTTCATCTTAAAACTTTTTCTTTCCCACTCTCTCTATCTTCAGGCTCTCACAGAAACCTGGCTTCTCCTGTTGACACTGTATCCCTGGTCACCCTTTGCAATACTGGTTGCACCTTTACTCATAACTCCTATTTCACAAGTGGTTGTGGGGGTGCAGTCAGAATATGCTTTGCTCCCCCTCACAACTTCCAGACTTTCCTTCTACTACCATTACTCAGTGACCTCTTCTCCTTTGACACCTATTTAATCCAAATTTATCATCCAATCAAGATTCTGATTCTCCTTTCTCAATAAGTCCAATGCCTAGCTAACAGTTTTTCTCTCTACCCCAACTCCTGCACACTAGGTGACTTCAACATACATATTGATATTCCCTCAAGCACTCTAGATTCCCAGTTCCTTAACCTACTAAATTGCCATAACCTCCACTCAAATTCAGCTATACAAAGAAATGGTCATATCCTTGATTTTGCCATCATCCATAAATGTTCTATTTTCATGTTCATAAACTCTGATATTTCTTTATCTGACTATAATATTTTTTCATTACATCTTTCCTTCTGTCTTACAGCTCCTAACCTGTTCTCCATTTTGCCACCCATTTCACTCCTCAGTTCTTTCTTTGGCCATCACTTTTGCACTGGCTATACTCTCTTTCCTTCCCTATCTCGACCCCTCAGTAAACTGGTTCAACTCTACACTGCGCTGTATGTTCTACCCTTACCAATCATGCCTTGCCAAATGCTAACCTTAGGTTACTGTCACCATCTGATGCCTTTGTTCCTATTCGTGTGTGGTTGAACAGATCTGGAAAAAAGTGAAACCATGCTGACTGGATCCACTACAAATTTATGTTACATAATCTCAAATGAGCCTTCATTGCATCACGACAATCTGCATATGTTTTCTTAAATGATTCACTATCCTACTCACTAGAATCACTTTTCCAAAACTTTTCACCCTATCCCATTCTTGCCCTCATATTTCACTGAGAAAATGGAAGCCATTTACCAAGAGCTCCCTTTTTCCCCTCTTCCTCAGTTCAAATCACTCAGGTGCCTTCTGCCAATCTCTCCTCCTTCAACCCTATCCCAAATGAAGAAGTAGCCTTTCTCCTTGCCAAGGCAAACCCCTCTATATGTGTCCCATTCCATCTAATCTTGCCCCCATTTATAATCCCCACTTTCTCTCTAATCTTCTATCTTTTCCTGTCTACTAGCTGCTTCTCTGCTGCCTACAATTAAGCTCACCTATGCCCCTCCCATCAAAAACCCTCATTGAATCTGACCATCCCCACCAGCTATTATATCTGTCTTCCCTTTGATAGATAAATTCCTTGAGAAATCATCTATACCAAATGACTCCACTCCCTCTCCTCTCATCTTTCTTTGTTTAGAAAGGAAATTATTATTTATTTTAATTCCATTTTTATTGAATTAAAATAGTAAATTCAAAATTAAATAATTTAATGTAACTTTTAGCATTGAATTGAAAAGTTGAAATTTATCAAGCACTCAGCCTAGAAAGTAATATTTTAATTAACTACTTTAAAATGATTGATTTTTCCTTAATAAAGGCATTATCCATTTTTAAGTAATTTCAGTGTGTGTTTGTTAATGTCTGGTATTTTTCAGGAGTTTGGCCCTCTCCAATCTGTCAGTTTGCAAATGGACTGGTTTTATGTACCCTCTCCTCTCTTCTAAACCCTCTCCAGTCTGGCTTCCAAACTCATCATTAAACTGAAACTGGTCTGTACAAAATTATTAGTGATCTCTTCACTGATAAATCTAATTGTCTTGTCTCAATCCTCATCCTTTTTGATGTCTCTGAAACTTGGGAAATTACCAACAACCCTCTTCTCTGGGATACTCTCTTCCCTCTATGTTTTTGTGATATAGTAACAGAATTTAGCTCTTCCTCCAGCAGCTACTCCAGTCAATCATCAGAACAATGTTTCTCTAAGTTCCCAGAAAAGTAGCTGAAGTCAATTGTCTCAGCTGGAAGCCTACTATGTCTTCTACATCCAGCTTCTTTGTTTTCTTCCTGTGCCCAGTTCACTGCCCTAATTCTGTTTCTCCTACTTCTCCTGTCTCCTTTGTCCTATAGTTTCTTCTCAAAGCTTTTCCTCTGGCTGATGTCTTAACAACTTCTAACGTTAATTTAAATCAGAGCCTCCTGGTTCTCAGTGACTCATCTTTACTTTATAATGTAAAACTCAAGAAACCTATCTTTCTGTCAGGTATGAACTCAATAATCCTTATATAATCTTCCCCTTTTGTTAAGTATAAACATCAAAGCTCTAAAAATAGTCACTTGCAAATGAGCTGATGGACCACAATACCCTGCAGACATCTTTATCTTAGCTGTTTTACCTTCAAATATGTTCTCTCAGTACACTCAAAGTTTCCTACCTGATCTACAGAACAGTCTGTATTTCTCCTCAAGATATTTTCTAATACTATATTTCTTCACAAACGGATTTTATCAGTTTTCCTTATACAAGTGTTCTGTTGCTCTGTCTCTTTCATCAGATAAATTGTACCTTACCTAAAGAAAATAAATCCCTAATTGGCCATGTCCAAAATGCATGACTCATTCTTCCCCTCTAGTACATCATATCTCTGTCAAGAGGTGGGCAGCTTGCTAGAGGTATGGTTGGTCCTTTCATTCATCAGAATTCTTAAGTCTTTCAGTTATTTATATTTACAGTGTTGTAGTCATTGTAGAAATTGTTCTCCTGATTCTGCTAATCTTCACTCCACACAGCTTATGCCAGTTTTCCTAGATTTCTCTGAATCCATCTTTGTTATTTTTTGAAGCATAATAATATTACATTATAATTACATACCACTTCCCAGTTCATAGATACTCTCCTTAGTTTCCAGTGCTTTACTAAGATAAAAAGGCTGTTGTGTATGTTTTTCTATATTATGGATCCTTTTCTTCTTTCTTTTATCTCTTTGGGGTATATGCCTAATAGTGACAATGCTAGGTCAAAAGTTATGTACAGTTTAGTCACTAAAGTGGGTATAATTTCAAATTTCTCTACAGAATGTTTGGGCCAGTTCACAGCTCCTCACAAAGTATATTCCTGTACCATGTCAGTCCTCCTCCATCCTTTCCAACAATTCTTGTTTTTCTTTATTGCTATCTTTACCAAACTGCTAAGGGGGAAGCCATGTTTGACCTTTCCTCTCATCAAAATTGGCTCAAATAGGGAATAACGGACACACTGTTGGGTATAAAAATCTATCTTGACCTACAGGAAATTAGAAGGGGAGGGGAATAAAAAAAGGAAAAATTGAAAGAAGTGTGGCAAATTGGGGGAGGAGGTGGTCAGAAGCAAAGCAGACCTTTGAGAACAAAAAACATGAAAAAAGAGAGAAAGAAGAATAAACAGGGGAAGAGATAGGATGAAGGGAAAGACACAGTTAGTAATCATAGCTGTAAATAGGAAAGGGATGAACTCACCTGTATAACAGAAGTGGCTCACAGAGTGTATTAAAAAATAGAATCCAACAATATGTTGCTTACAAGAAACACTTATGAAGCAGAGATACACACAGAGAGTAAAGGTAAGGGGAAGGAGTGAAATCTATTACACTTCAGCTGAATTTTTTTAAGGGCAGGGGCAGCAAAAATTATCTCAGAAAAAGGAAAAAAAACAAAAGTAGATCTAACTAAAAGAGATAAGCAGAGAAACTACATTTTACTAAAAGGTACCATAGACAATGAAGTAATAAAAATACTAAACATACATGTACCAAATGATATTGCATCCAAATTCTTAAAGGAAAAGTTAAATGAGTTACAAGAGAAAATAGACAGTAAAACTTTATCTCAACTTTCTCCTCTCAGAACTAGATTAAATCTAACCAAAAAGATAAAAGAGAAAAAAGTTAAGGAGATGAGTAGAATTTAGGAAAGTTAGATATATTAGACCTCTGGAGAAAACTGAATGGGAATAAAAAGTAATATACCTTTTTCTCAGTGGTACATGACACCTACACAAAATCTGACCATGTATTAGGGCATAAAAACCTCACAACCAAATGCAGAAAATCAGAAATGTTAAATGTATCCTTTTTAGATCACAATACAATAACAATTACACTCAATAAAGGGCCATGGAAACACAAATTAAAAATAAATTGAAAACAAAATTATTTATAAAGAATGAGTAGATTAAAAATCAAATCATAGAGACAATAAATAATTTCATTAAAGAAAATGACAACAATGAGCCAACATACCAAAATTTATAGGATAAGGCCAAAGCAGTATTTGGGGAAAATTTATTTCTGTAAACACTTATATAAATAAAATAGAGAAAGAGCAGATCAATGGATTGGGCATGCAACTAAAAAAAAAAGCTAGAAAAAGAACAAATTAAAAATCCTCAATTAAACACTAAATTGGAAATCTTGAAAAACAAAGGAGAGATAAATAAAATTGAAAAGAAGAAAATCATTGAGCTAATTGCTAAAACTAAAAGTTGGTTTTATGAGAAAAAAATCAATAAAATGGATAAATCATTGGTTATTTTGATTTATAAAAAGAAAGAAGGGAACCAAATTACTAGAATCAAAAATAAAAAGGATGAATTCACCACCAATGAAGAGGAAATTAAAGCAATTATTAGAAGTTATTTTGTCCAATAATATGCCAATAAATCTGGTAAAATAAAATAAATATTTACAAAAACATAAATTGCCCAGATTAACAGAAGAGGAAAAAGGATACTTAAATAATCCCATTTTAGAAAAAGAAATTGAACAAGCCATAAATGAGCACCCTAAGAAAAAATCCCCAGGGCCAGATGAATTCACAGGTGACCTCTATGTAACATTTAAAGAATAATTAATTCCAATATTACATAAACTATTTGGAAAAACAGGCAAAGAATGAGTCCTACCAAGTTCCTTTTACAACACAAATATGGTACTGATCTCCAAATTAGAGAAAGCAAAAACACAGAAACTAAGCTATAGACCAATTTCTCTAATGAATATTGATACAAAAATTTTAAATAAAATACTAGCAAGGAGAGTACACCAAAATATCACAAAGATTATTCACTAAGATCAAACGGGATTTATATGAGGAATGCAGGGCTGGTTCAATATTAGGAAAACTGTCAGCGTAATTGACTGTTCAGTAACAGAATCAACAAAAATCATATGATTTATCTCAAAAGGTGAAGAAAAAAGATTTGACAAAATGTAACTCATTTCTATTAAAATGACAGAAAGCATAGAAATAAATGGAACTTTTTAAAAAAATGATAAGTGGTATCTATCTAAAACTATCAGCAAGCATTAGCTGTAATGGGGATAAGCTAGAAGTCTTCCCAATAAGATGAGTGGTAAAGTAAGGATGCCCATTATCACCACTATTACTCAACATTGTACTAGAAATTTTAGCTATAGGATTAAGAAAAGAAAAAAAGGAAGAAATAGAATGGTCAATGAGGAAGCAAAATTATCACTCTTGCAAATGATATAGCATACTTAGAGAATTCTAAAGAATCAGTGAAAACACCAATTGAAATAATTAACAACTTCAGCAAATTTGCAGGATTTTTTTAAAACCCACATAAGTCATCAGTGTTTCTATGCATTACCAAGAAAGTCCAGAAGGAAGATTTAGGAAAAGAAATTTCTTTTAAAATAATGATAGACAATATAAAATACTTTAGAGCCTACCTGCCAAGACAAATCAGGAGCTATATGAACACAATTACAAAACACTTTTCACACAAATAAAGTCATAGATAATAACTGGAGAAATACAAATTACTCATGGGTAGGCCAAGCCAACACAATAAAAATGACAAGTCTACCTTAATTAATTTACTTATTCAGTGCTATACCAATGTAACTATCTAAAAATATTTTATAGAGCTAGAAAAAATAATTTTAAAAAGCTTCAGGAAAAATGAAAGGGCAAGAATATCAGGGAAATCAATGAAAAAAATGTGGAGATCAGATAATATACATGGGCTTCTCAGTTCTTAACTAAAGAAAGGTGGGAAGGATGCAGCTAAGATGGTGGAGTGAAAGCAGTGACTTGCTTGAGCTCTCCCCCAAACCCCTCCAAATACCTGTAAAAATTAGCTCTAAACAAATTCTAGAGCAGCAGAACCCACAAAAAGATAAAGAGAAACAAATTTCCAGGCCAAGACAACCTGGATGGCTGATTGGAAAAATCTATTGCGCCAGACTGGGAGAGAAGCATAGTTCAGTGGGCATGCAGGCAAAGACCAGGCCTCAGTGAACCTAGAGCAGGCCTCAGGGGACTGAATCACAGGCAGTTGTGATGGTTTCCAGACTTCTCAAACCATAAACACAAAGACAACTTACAAGGTCAGTAGGAAAGGTCTGTGACCATGGTGAGACAGAAGTTTGGTCCCAGTCCAAGTCCCGGTGCAACCTTGGAGCAGTGGCTGCTTCTGGAGCTATCAGCCCACAGACAGAGAGGGAATCAACTGGCTAATCAGAGGGTGATTGCAGGGATCTCTTTGCTGGTGCTGAAGCAGGAATCTCTTTCTTTGCCTGTGCTTGGATCTGAGTCACAGTTCTGGGTGGTGATCCTGGGGTGAGGAGGAGTGCTGGCGTGGTAGAGCTTATGGTGACAGTAGAGAGTGGATCCTCCTCGCAGTTCCAAGGCAGAAAAAGTGCTTGTGGTCCTCATAGACCAGAGCACAGGCCAGGAAAGGAGCAAACACCTAGCCCTTGATCATACCACCTTGGAAGAACTAAAAATATACAGATCCCTAGAAGTATCTCTGAAAACAGCTGCACAAAACCCCTGAAGCTTGGAACAATACATTCCTCACACTGGAAGCAGACCCCTACCTTAACAAAGAGTTTAAAACTCAAGTAATTGGATGGGATCATGAGCAAGCCCTGCAAAAAAAAAAAAAAGTCAGACCATAGAATCTTCCTTTGGTGACAAAGAAGATCAAAACATAGAACCAGAAGAAGACAATAAAGTCAAAGCTCCTACATTCAAAGCCTCCAAGAAATATATTAATTGGTCCCAAACCATGGAAGAGCTCAAAAGGGATTTTGAGAAGCAAGTAAGAGAAGTAGAGGAAAAACTGGGAAGAGAAATAAGAGTGATGCAAGAAAATCATGAAAAACAAGTCAACAGCTTACTAAAGGAGACCCCAAAAAATACTGAAGAAAATAACACCTTAAAAAATAGCCTAACCCAAATGGCAAAAGAGGTCCAAAAAGCCAATGAGGAGAAGAATGCTTTAAAAAACAGAATTGGCCAAATGGAAAAGGAAGTCCAAAAGGTCACTGAAGAAAATATTTCCTTAAAGATTAGAATGGAGCAAATGGAAGCTAGTCACTTTATGAAAAATCAAGACTTTGTAAAACAGAACCAAAAGAAAGAAATAATAGAAAACAATGCGAAATGTCTTTTTGGAAAAACAACTCACCTGGAAAATAGATCCAGGAGAGAGAATTTAAAAATTATTGGACTATCTGAAAGCCATGATAAAAAAAAAAAAAGAGCCTAGACATCATCTTTAAAGGAATTATCAAGGAAAACTTCCCTGATATTCTAGAACCAGAGGGTAAAATAGAAATGCAAAAAATCCACCAATCACCTCCTGAAAGAGATCCTCAAAGTAAAACTCTTAGGAATATTGTAGCCAAATTCCAAAGTTCCCAGGTCAAGGAGAAAATATTGCAGGCAGCCAGAAAAAAACATTTCAAGTATAGTGGAAACACAATCAGGATAACAAAAGACTTAGCGGCTTCTACATTAAGGGACTGGAGGGGTTGGAATGTAATATTCTGGAAGGCAAAGGAGATAGGATTACAGCCAAGAATCACCTACCCAACAAAACTGAGTATAATCCTTCAAGGTAAAAAATGGACATTCACTGAAATAGAGGACTTTCAAGCATTCTTGAAGAAAAGACCAGAGCTGAATAGAAAATTTGACTTACAAATACAAGACTCAATGAAATATGAGGAGGTAAACAAGAAAGAGAAATCTTAAGAGACTTATTAAGGTTTAACTGTTTACATTCCTGCATGGAAATATGATATTTGTAACTCATGAGACCTTTGTCAGTATTAGGGTAGTTGAAGGAAAAAATTATATGTATGTAGATAGATAGATAGATAGATAGATAGATAGATAGATAGATGGATAGATAGATAGATAGACAGAGGGCACAGGGTGAGATGAAGATGAAGGGGTGATATCTGGAGAATAAAATTAAGGGGTGAGAGAGGATTATACTGGAAGAATGAGAAAGGGAGAAGTAGAATGGGGTAAATAATCTCACATAAAATAGACAAGAAAAGGCTTTTAAAGTGGAGGGGAAATAGGGAAAGATGAAAGGGAATGTGTGAATCTTATTCCCATTGGATTTGGCTTAAGGAGGGAATAACATACACATTCAACTGGGTATGGGAATCTATCTTACCCCACAGGAAAATAGGGGGGAAGGGGAAAAGAGAGCAGAAGGATGATAGAGGGGAGGGGAGGGACAGTGTCAAAAGAGAATAGAATAAATGGGGGTGGGATAGGATGAAGTGAAATATACTTAGTTTTTCACAACATGACTACTATGGAAATGTTTTGCATGACTACACATGGACTTCCTCCCTGGAAGGGAGGAAGGGAGAAAATTTAAAACCCAAAGTTTAAAAAAAAAGTTTAAAAAAAATGTTTTCACATGCAACTAAGAAATAAGAAATACAGGAAATGGGGTATAGAAATCTATCCTACCCTACAGGAAAATAGAAGTGGAAAGGAATAAGGGAAGGGGAGAGGAGAGATAGAAGGGAGGGCAGATTAGGGGAAGGGATATTCAGAATGCATGCCATCTTGGGGTGGGGGGAACGATGAGATGGGGAGAAAATTTGGAACTTAAAATCTTGTGGAAGTGAATGTTGAAAACTAAAAATAAATCAATTAATTAATGCTTAAAAAAATAAAGCAGGGTAAGATGGTAAAATGGTACCTTATTGGTATCAAGGATAAAATACCAATAATTTTCCACATTTTTCAAAAAAAATATGAGGGAAGGTGGCAGTACTGTATTATAAAGTAGTAATTATTAAAACAATCTTCTACTGGTTAAGAAATAGAGTTTAGATGTGCAATGCACAGTAGTAAATAACCATAGCAGTCTAGTAAATGATGATAGCAATCAAAACACAAAGATCCAAGATTTTGGGACAAGAACTCATTGTTTGACAAAAATTGTTGGGAAAACTGGAAAACAGTTTGGCAGCAACTTGGTATAGACCAACATCTCGTACTGCAAACCAAAATAAAAATTGGTACATGATTTAGACAAAAAGGGTGATATCCTAAGCAAATTAAGGGAGCATGGAATATTTTACCTATCCAATCTCTGGAGAAGGGGAGAATTTATGCCAAAAAGGAGAAAGAGAGCATAATGGGATGTAAAATAGATAATTTTGATTACATTAAGTTAAAAAGGTTTGTTCAAATGAAAGAAATGTAGCCAAGATGAGTAGGAAAGCAGAAAACTGGGGAAGGAAGATGGATTTACAGTTGGATTTACAGCAATTTTCTCTGATAAAGGCTTCCTTTCTCAAATTCATAGTCAGATTTATAAGAATATGAATTATTACCTAATTGATAAATGGTCAAAGGATATGAAGAGAAGAAGAAATCAAAGCTATCAATAGTCATGTGGGAAAAAATGCTCTAAATCACTACTGATTGGAGAAATGCAAGTTAAAATGACTCTGAGGTACACCTCACACTTATCAGATTGCTAATATGACAGAAAAAGAAAATGACTAGTGTTGGGCAATTTGGAACTATGCCCAAAGGGCTATAACACTGTGCACATCCTTTGACCCAACAACACCACTACTAGGTCTGTATACCAAAGAGATCAAACAAAAAGGACCTATATGTACAAAAATATTTATAGCAGTTCTTTTTGTGGTGTCAAAGAATTAGAAATTGAGGGGGTGTTCATCAATTTGGGAGTGGCTGAACAAGTTGTACATGATTGTGATGGAATACTATATTATAAGAAATAAAGAGCAGGATGCTCTCAGAAAAACTTGGGAAGATTTATATGAACTGATTCAAAGTGAAGTGAGCAGAGCAGTGTAACAGCAATATTGTAATTTGATCAACTGTGAATGACATAGCTATTCTTAGTAATACAATGATCTAAGACAATTCCAAAGGACTCATGATGAAAAAAAAGCTATCTACTTCTAGAGAAAGAACTGATGGAGTCTGAATGCAGATAGAAGCATACTTTTAAAACTTTTTTCTTTGTTTTTTTTTGTTTTCTTTTGCATAATGGCTAATGTGGAAATGTTTTGCATCACTGCACATTTATAGTCTGTAACAAATTGCGTGTCTTCTTAAGAAGGGGACTCAGATGGAGGAAGGGAGAAAATTTGGAACTCAGATTTATTTAAATGAATTTTATATATTATTTTACATATAATTCAAAAAATAAAATATAAAATTTCTCAAAAATAAAAGAAAGGAAAATCCAAAGTGAACTCAAAGGCAGAATTTATCTTAGTGCTATGTTAAAGTTAATCACATATTTTTTAAATAAATTGAAAACAATGTGGAGTTTGTGGTTTAACACATTAAAAAAGAGAGAAAGCATTAACTCCTTTTATTTTTTACTTCATATTCCTAGCACCTAGCCCAGTGTTCAGGACAAAACAGGAACTTAATAATTACTAGCTAAAATGAATTGAATTGAATGTGGAATCTGGAAAGCATGGGTCTTGTTCTAAGAGGAGCCAGCAGGACTGTTATATAGGAATGTATAAGGAATTACAGGGAGAAAAGGCATTCTTGCAATAAAGATGCTCTAAACATCTTCTCCATGCCCCCATACTGTGTTAGACAGACACTGTGAGACAACAACGTAGGCAGAAATGAGTAGCTGGGGAAGGTTGCATGAAAGGGAGTGGAATCTGTCCTAAGTTTGAACATCACTCCAATAGCAATTTCCATTCTCTCTCTCTCTCTCTCTCTCTCTCTCTCTCTCTCTCTCTCTCTCTCTCTCTCTCTCTCTCTCTCTTTCTCTCCTTTTCTCCACATGCAAAGGAAAAAGAAAATAATTCAGCACAGCTATGAAATACAGCAACAACTGTGAGCTAATCCATTACTTTTGAAGCAAACAGGAAATGACGGTGAGATTTCTCTTTCACTTGTAAAACTTTCTCTGGATCTCGCATATACTTACTTAGTTTTGTTTCCATCCCTTTCCACACTGGAAAGTCTGAATTTCTCTATAGGAAATAAATGACCCTAAGTCTCTCTCTCAAGTGGCTAGAGGGACAAATGCACAGGTTCCCTGTATCCAGGTGACATTTCTTCAAGTGTCCCTAGCATTCATTTCTTCTTTTTTATTGCCCACCATCATTGTTCTAGCTCCCCAGGTCTGCAGATGGGGCCCATGGGGTCATTCATTCCTCAGGAGGGTCAAATGTGTTATTGTTCCCATTTTAAAGGTAAAAAAAGGCTCAAAAGGAGTAACCAATTTGCACTTCTCCCCAATAAATGTTTGAGATGAGATGCAAACCCAGGTCTTCTCACGGCAAATCAATGTTCATCCTACTAAATCAGATTGGCTACCCTATTAAGTGGACCAAATAATATTGGCATTTCCTACTGACTGATCTCCCCAATGCCCTGGAAAGTAGTGTTTACTGTTACCATATAACTAGCTTGGTCCATCCTCAACCAAAATCAATATTAGCTGGTGGGTTGGAAAGCATAGCCTGTAGTGGGAGAGGAGGCATGGTGAATAAAGCATTGCACTTGTAGTGAGGAAAAACTGCGTTCAAATCCCATCTCAGACATTGCTAACTCTGTGGTCCAGGGGATGTCATTTAACCTCTGTCTGCTTCAGTTTCCTCATTTGTAAAATGATAGCACCTACCTCCAAAAGTTGTTGTGGGGACCAAGTCGCAAGGAGCTCATGAGTAAGGAGATACCAAGAAGGAATATAAGCACTTACAATAAAGGATCACAAGTCAGGCACACAATGAGTATGACAGTTCAGATGTAACATAGGCTGTGTATCTCAATGGAGAGCCCAGACCTCCTGGGTGTCTTCCTTTACAATTATTTGTTGCTGCTGGGCAGATTCACAGGGATTGAGTGAGACGGAATCTTTAGGGACAGTCACTCATTGGGTGGTATGGATTTGATCCCTCCCTCCTTATCCACCACAAGGACACTAAGATTAGTGAAGTTTGCTAACCTTACACACCTCAATTGGATGAAGTTTGCTAAGCTAATAGTTTGCTAACTTTGTATTCCTAACTCTTAATGGATCTGACCAAGCCACTTGTTGGGTACATAGGAGCTTCCTATGGTATAGACAGGTCAACCAGTGGTCAAACATGGAATCACTTCTGTCAGCTAGGGCCAAGCAAAGGTCAATACTCATACAAATGAGACACTATATAAATTACTTTGCAAACCTTAGGACACTACATATAAATGTCTACTATTTCTATCATTATTATCATTATTATTATTAGAAGCAGAAGAATAAGTAAGACACTGGGGGAATAAACAAAATGGGGAGACAGAGACCATTTTGGGAGTAAAGCAATCAAGGAGTACCACAACTCTTGTCAGATATACACATCCATAATTATACTTCCATAGTCTAGTCTTCAGAAAGCTACTGAGCAAGAAAAAAAAGTGCTATCCTGTCATGATCAATGCAGGGGGAGGGGTAAGTTTGTTCACTGGGGAGGTCTCAATTTTGAAGTTAACATTCATATTCTCATAGCATGTTTTTTGGACCTTCTGTTGCTATAGCTTCCCCTAAAACTGAACTCAGCATTCCATCTGCCAAGCCTAGAAGGCCCTCTCTCCTCACCACCACCTCTCAGAATCTTTAGCTTCCACCTCCTCCATGAACCAGTTTTTAAAACAGTGAGGAAAAAAATCACCCTCAAAAATATAGTACTCAAATCATCTTATATTTACATATGTACTTAAATATTATATCCCTTAGTAGGATGTTAAGTTCCTAGAAGACCAAAACTCTTTTTGTCTTTGTATCACCAGTAGTTAATCCAATGCACTGAACAAGGTGGGTGCTTAATACATTATTTGGTCATTTAGATTGAATAGAATGACAAACTTAAGGGATGGCAGAGAATAAATTGTTTTTGCTTTTGTGTCTACAGCACAGTGCCTGGCACATAGCAGATAGTTAAAACACACTTGAATTGTGGGATTGAATTTAATCCTGGTCTGGCAATTGATCTCTTTCTACATCTTTAGGATCCATCAGGGCAATTGTCAGGAGGCAAGACCATCAATGTTCCTTGCCCCATCACCAGCCTCCAGAGATGGGCAAACATAACAGGATCCACCTCTCCCACCCCAAGTCCCACAATACTCTGGAAGAGTCCAAAGCAAGAGGAAACTAAGCAAACAAAATCCGATCATATTTGCAAGTAAATAAACCAATTAGTTAACTAATTAATAAATGAGGAGTGCTAAGCACAGTGCTTATAAAGCTTAAACACAAATGCAAGCAGAGTATTACCTATTCTTCAAACTCCCTTTCCTGACCTCAGTTCTGGAAGTATCCTCATTGGCACCTAGGTACCAAATATCACCCTGGGCAATGATCCCCACACCTGCAGAATCATCAATCTGTGTCTGATTTTATTCACTACCACTCTAAAGTCTTCCTCACATGGAAACCATAGGATCATAGGGTCACAGGTTCATAATTTGAACTAGAAGCAATCTTGGAAGCCATTAAGCTCATTAAGTTGCTTTACAAGACCAAGAAACTAAGGCAGAGAGAGGTTAAGTGTCACATGGCTGGTAAGTCTAAGGTAGGATTTGAACTCACCCAGTCCCACTTACATAGTTATTATAAATATCTTAGCCCAAGGCTGATTTCTCAGCCTTATTCCTTCCCAAGCCATGAGAATTCCCAAGCTGGGGCTCTGGAAACATAAGACGTGACCCAGAACACTGGTCAGCCTCTCCCACCTAGGAAGAGGAGAGAGCCCACTTAGAGATTGCCAGAGCAGGGGTCCAATCACTAGAGGAGAACAGTCATTGAGAGCTCCAGTAATATCATTCAGTGGAGGACCAGGCTCCCCGCTGGGAGCTGGAGACTGTGTTTGCAAGTCAGCATCTGTCAGAAAAGATTAATGTGTCAAGTAGGCTGCAGGCCAGGGTTTATTTTTAATAATCTGAAGCCCTTCTTGTTATTTCAGAAACACACTCCAGCTTCCTCTGAAATGGGGAGGAAAAGTTTATGCTGTTTTTCCCTACCCTTATAGAATTCTGATCTCTGTGAATCTGGGTTAAAAAAAGAACCCACAGGATCATTTTCTCCTGTGAGACAGCCTTCAAGAAGAAAGAGGTGGAGGGCAGATTTGGGAAGGTGTAGGGATGACGGTAACAAGAGGAAAAAAAGGGGATATTTATACAGACACAGAAGGAATCAGATCTCTATTTTCAGGATAAGAAGGAATTCCAAAATGGATGGCAGGTAAAAAAGTGGCAAAGGGCTTCATGAACCGAAGACACTGGAAGAGAATTCAGAGATCTCTAGTCTCATCATGTTACAGTTAAAGAAACTGGGGACCAAAAACTACAGTGTCTTACACAAAGTTATAAAGAAGAGGGGGATTTGGCCAGTGATTTAATGTATTTAGGAAACTCCCAGATTAGTAAACACCAGGATGCCAGCTTTTGTACAATGTATTGTCTTAGAGAATTTCCTAGAGCAGTAACTCTCTAACTTTTTGATCTCAGGACCCCTTAATAATCCCAAAAAATTATTGAGGGCCTCACAAAGAGTTTTTGTTTATATGGATTGTATTTGTTGATATTTGGCATATTAGAAATTAAAACATCTTAGTGTAACTGTGAAAAAAGTTTTGACCCCGTGGGTTCCCTGAAAGTCTTAGGAACTTCCAGAAGTCCCCAGGCCATATTCTGAGAACCACTGACCTAGAACTTAGAAAACTTATGAAACTTCCCTACTGTCACATAGTCAGTATGTATCAGAGACATACCATTTGTTGCTCCCAATTAATTTTGATATTTTCTTTAACTTTGTGAAGTACCCTTTTGATAGCTTGATTTATAATTAATTCCATAAATTAATTTTGATAGTATTACCATTTTTACTATAATTGCAAGTCCCAGTCATGAACACTGAATATTCTTCCAATAATTTTTCTTAATTTCTTTATAGCCTTAGCTACCTCCTACACTTAGGAATTTAGGGTTCACCGGCTTAGGTCCCTGCCTGAGTATCCTATGGAAAACAGGAATGGCCCCAGTTGGGTTTCAGTCTCCTTTCCTACAGGGATAGAGTGGGCCCTCCCATTTGTTCCCTTGGCTTTTCTTCTTTTTACTTTTCCTGGGATGAATAAATGAATGCCATTGTTTTCAGGATTGGGCGAGGGTGGAAAGAGTCCTCCAGACAGAATTTCTGCTGCCTTGGTGGTCCCTAAATTAGGGTCCATCCAAGGCAAAGGCCTCCATACTTCCTTGCCCCTTTCTCATATGGCTGGACAAAATTATCAGCCACTTTTTGTGGGGTAGGGGTGTAGGAAGAGGCCAAGGTATGCTGGCAAGATCTTTACAGGAGAGGTGGATGGATCTAACTATGGACTCTAGTATAGACCTTGGGTTGTTTTATGTGTTCCTTATAAAAGCTTGAAATCAGGTGTGGTAAGTATAAGCCCTTGAAACTAAGGGGATGCCTGTCAACTGGGGAATGGCTGAACAAATTAGAGTATGTGAATATAATAGAATATTATTGTGCTGTAAGAAATTATGAAGGGGACAGTTTCAGAGAAACCTGGGAAGACTTGTATGAACTGATACAAAATGAAGTGAGAAATAGATTAATTTATAACAATAATATTGTAAAAGTGAACAATTTTGGAAGCCTTAAGAACTCTGATTAATGAAATGATTAACCATAATTCCAAAGAACAAATAATGAAGCATGCTATCCACTTCTAGATATGAAAGTCGTGTTCTAAATATGCAGAATGAAATATATATTTTTGGGCATGGCTATCATGGAAATTTATTTTGCTTTCTATGCTTACTTAGTATAAGGATTTTGTTTTTGTTTTTCTTTTTTTGAGGAAGTAGTTGAAGGGGAGGGTAATGCTTGTTAGTTGAAAAAAAAATTTAGACTTTTTAAAAGAGGATTAATCTTCTTTTAGTGTTAATTCATTAGGCTTTTACCTTGTTGGGCTTCTCTCTTTTTTCTGACCTTGGTATTTGCTATGATTGTTCCACGTCTGTCACATAATTCCTCCTCTAAAGTTTTGTTGTTGTTTGAGAGTTAGTGGGGATTGAAGAAAGAATCTATTTCCCTAATCTTGTTAATCTTTTCACCAGGAAGTCCTAAAACATTTATTTATGAAGAGATAGTGGCCTCCAGCCTTGGTCCCAGACTCTCCTCTTACTCAGAGAGGTCTCTCCTCCCCAGAAGCATCTAGGCCTCATCCTTGTAAGTAGGAATGAAAGGCATCAGCTCTTTCATTGAAGCCATTTGTTTTGCAGACACATGTGCCCTTGAAAACAAGAAAACAACTGAAGAAATGTAATTGCTTCCCAGAATGTGTTTGTCCAGAAAAGAGACATCAAACAGAAGCTCTACTGATCCAAATATTTACTACTCATACCTACCCAAGCCTTTCATTGAGAATGAGCAGGCCTCTGTTCCATGGATGGAATAGTTTGTTCAATAGGAATGTTAAGGCCCAAACCAAACGTTAGCTCCTCTAAGAAACCTTTCTTGATCTTCCCTCTCTCAACCATCCTATGCCACAGTTTAACAGTGATGACGATGACAACTGATATTTATATTAGCATTTTTAAGATTTGCTAAGGACTTCATGTACGTGACTTTCTTTGAACTCAATGATAACCCTGCAAACTAGATGTTATTATCTTCATACATGACCTTCTTTGAACCTGATGATAACACTATAAACTAGATATTATTGTCATAATTATCTTCATTTTATTGATGAGAAAATTGAGGCTCAAGACAGGTTAAAGGACTGGAAGGCAATATGATACAATGGAAAGAACAATGACTTTAAACCTGTTTCAAATGTCATCCCTAATGCTTGATACTAGTATGACCTTGGGCAAGTCACTTAAACTAGGGAGTTTAAAGTAGGGAGTTCCTAGTTAAACTAAGGAGTTTAAATGACTTGGCCATGTTCATATACAGTTTCTTTATTTGTAAAGTAATGGAGCTGGTCAAGATGGTTTCTGAGGTTTTTTCCATTAATTGTCCAAGGTCTGAAGTTATCAAGCGCCTGAGGTGGTTTTCAAATCCCAGTCTTTCTGACTCTGAGTCTGATACCCTGTTGTCCTTTTCCTGTGAGCTTCACAGACTACTTCGTACTTTTCATATAATACCAAATATAGTTTGTGCATACGTCTTAGACCTCAAGTTCCATGAAGGTGTCTTATCTAAATCTTGTCTTTTCCTCCAGAACTGCACAGGCATATAATAATAATAATTTGTTGTTGAGTGCTATATTCCCCTGGGTTGGCTAGGTGGTACAGTGGAGAGAGTGACAAGTCTGGAGTCAAAAAGATTCTTCTTCATGTGTTAGTATATGGCCTCAGACATTTGCTATCAATGTGATCCTGGATAAGTCACTTAACCCAGTTTGCCTCAGTTTCTTCATTTGCAAAATGACCTGGAGAAGGACATAGCAAACCACTCCAGTATCTTTGCCAAGAAAACCCCAAATAAGGTCACAAAGAATCAGACATGACTGAAAGACAACTGAAAGCTCTATATCCCTGCTCAAAAATATCTAATAACTCTTCATTGTGTATAAGATGAAGTCAAGAGTTCTCAGACTGGTATTCAAGGACCTCTATCTATAATCTAGCTACAATTTATCTCTCCAACTCTCCCTCCTTATTCCCCAAGGGGAACCTTCCCCTCCAATCAGACTATTCTCATTGTTCCCCATATCCTCTCACCTTTGCTCTCTATATCTAACACCATGCTATTTCCTCCAAAGGGATGCCCATCTTTCTCTCTTTCACCTATTCAAATCTTACCTGTTCTTAAAGGACAGATTAAGAAACACCTTCTCTAAAAACCTTCCCTGTCTATCCACCCAAAGTAATCCTCCCCTTCTCTTGGTCTCTTCACCTCTAAAAATCCGTGCTATTCTTTTGGTATTTATCACATATTGCCTGCTATTATTAATTATCTTCAATCTATCAATGATGAGTTAAGCACCTACATTGGGCAAGGTATACCCTAGGACTCCCCAAAGTATGGCCCCATGGCAATCATGCTGATCTGCTGTATCTTAGGAATGCCGTGTTTTCTTGGACAACCATTGACAAAAATATTTTTGTTTTAATTTCTGACCTGCCATCCAGCAGTTGGCCACAGCAACTATTCAGCACTGAAATTTACCACAAATAATCACCATATAAAATCTTAGAATGATGGAATTTTAATTCTGGATGGAAGTTAACAGGCCATCTAATCATTGAAATAACTGGATTTTAAAGCTAGAAGGAGCCTCAGAGATCTTGTAATTCAGTCCTCTGATTTTGCGTTAAAGAAAAATGAGGTCAAGTAAATTGAAAAGAGTTACCCAAGGTCACAGTTAGTTTCAGAGCTAGGATACAGAACCATAACTAGGATGGAACAACCAGGGTTTTATCCCAGGGCATTAAAATTTAAAGGACTCTAACAATACTTGAAAGCAGCATAGAAACAACTGAGCTTAACACCTAGTTTAAGAGCTACCAGATAGCTCATTTCCACATCTTTGGTGATCTCCTTCCCAGTTATCCTAGCCCAGTCCTACTCCCTAATAATAACCTAATGTATCCAAGGGGCTTTGCCAGTGTTCTGAGATCTCTCTCCAAATGAATCTGTCTCTAAAAGTTAATGCAGAGGTACATCCTGTGCTGTTTGGAGGACAGGGAGAGGGGATTATAAAGTTTACCCCAGTCCTAAAATTGCTAGTTATGTTTCTATCAAGACCAGAATTTTGGCCTCTACATGCAGAGAATGAGCTATTTAGATAATCCAGATGATCTCAAAGTGTTATTCATAAGTAATAAAATATAATTCCAACACTACTACTACTTTACATTTGTAGGGATTGTTACGTCTTTCAATCCATTTTCATGTACTCACAAAAAAAGCAATATTGCATCATGACTGGAGATCCCATCGTGGAGAAGGGCACATCTGCATTTGTAGACCAGGTATTACATACACCAATGAAATCACGCATCCGACACATAAACAGAACAATAAGACCATAAATTCAGAGCTGGACAGGATCTCAGAGGCCACCTAGTCAAAACCTTTCACTTACAGATGAGAAAACTAAAGTCCAGAAAGGATAGGTGATCTACCCAAGATCACAAAGGCTTTGAGCATCAGAGGCACAATTTGAATCCAAAACCCTTGACTTCAGAACCAGTGCTCCATGAAATTATAGGATTTTGAGGTGGAAAGGATTGTATTTTACAAATGAAGAAACTGAGGCCCATAGATCCAAACCCAAGTTTTCTAACTTCAAATACGGTGTTCTTTCTATTAGATCATCTCACATAAATGATATCATTTGCTCTTTACAAAGGAAGCTAGGTAGCAGAATGGATAGAGTGATAAATTTGGTATCAGGAAGATCCGAGTTTGAATCCTACCTCAGATACCATAGTTGTGTGAACCTGGGCAGGTCACTTTACTGCTATCTGCCTCAGTTTCCTCATCTGTAAAATGGGATTAATAATAGCCTCTCCCTCCCAGGGTTGTTGTAAGGATAAAGCAAGTTAATATTTATCAAGTGCCTCACAAAATTTAAAGCACCATGTAAGTATTAGCTTTTATTATTATTATTATTATATTATTATTATTAACAAAGAATGTGGCTTTGGAGCCAGCTTCTATACTAGCTGTGTGATTGTGGACAAGTCACTTAACCTCTCTGGGTCTCAGTTTCTTCATCAACAGAAGAGGGAAGATAATATTTGTATTATTGATAATTATAGGAACATCAGAGGAAAGTGTTTGATAAATCTTATATCCCCATTTTTGTAGATAAGGAAACTGAGGACCCTCTGTTCCTAAATAAAGTTGTGATTTTATCTAGGACAAGACTGGTAGCAGACAGAGTTTAGTCTAGAAAGCAGGTCTTACTCCTAGCCCAGGGTTCTTTCTACTGCACCATGCTATCACTTAATATGTATCAATTGATTCTTTCCTATTTTGCCAGTGGACTTGCCAGGTATTTTTTCTCTCTTCCCAATTATTGGCCTCCCTGTCACCATCTAATGAAGAACTCTCCTCCAACATGCAGATTTCTCCCTCATCTCTACAGGAACTCATGAAATTATCATGAACCCAGAATACTGCTTTGCTGACCTGCTTATTAAGAAACCTGTTTTATAATTCTAGGCAGCCCACATGGACATTCACATCCCTTGGGGAAGGTCTTACCTATGAGATTTCAGCTGTGTCCTGTTTAGGTGAACAAATTCATAGCTTTCTGCTATAAAAGACAACATTTACTTGTGAATTTTTTTCTTCCTTGCATTCTCTTTTCCATTCCAATTCCAAAGATTTTTCTTTTTCCTATGCCCTATCTTCACAACTCTGTCTCCCCACAAAAGCAGGGTGCTATTGTCTACAGCAACAGACCAACTAACCCTTCTGAAGCTCCAGAGGATCAGAAGAGGTGTGAACTGTCTATAGTTAAATCCTATTTCTTGCAAGTATGATGGAAGAGGACTTGGACACTAGTTAAACCTCTTCAGTAGCTCTTACTGCGATTTCAAAGGCTTGGTGTTTTGCAGGGACTGACTCTATTGGCCTGGAGGTAGAGATGGAAATTATGCTCTGGTCTACCTAGCTGACTTTTTTTAGCCAGATCAGCTTATCATCAACTAAGTGGAGGGGGGGGAGGGAAGGAGGTAGGTGTAGAAAGCAGGGGAAATTCCAAGAGTAAAACAGGGTAATCCAAAAACCTCATTATCTTACTCTTCTCACTTTAGCTCTACCCACAAGGAACACTTTGAAATTAAAACCTTGGTTATAAGGGTAATATTATTAATTGCACTGGAAACTCAATTTCAAATCTACCTTGAGACAGACCTCAAGAAATTGCATCTACACTTTGGGCCTGACTACAAGAATGGCCTAGGGAGTAGGGATAGGGATGGAGGAGAAGAAAGCTGAAAGCAGCTCTTGCTCCCAGAAGTCATACCACTCATTCATTATTCTGACTGTCCCTGCTTTCCCCACCCCTTTCACACACAAGCATACTCACCTTATTTTCAAAGCAACTTCCGAGCCCAGACATACTCCTGCCTCCTCCTCTGTACTCGAGAGTAGGATGACTATAACAACAGCAGGGAGATTTCAATATCCTGCTTTGCTTTCCATCTGTTGAGTGAAAGGCTTCTATTATCATATTGGAATGGATACTGTCCTAGAAATACACAGAATTATATGATTCAGAACAGGGAAAGAAGGTAGGAAGTAAGGATTTATTAAGCATGACTGTTAAGTGCTTTACAAATATTGCTTGAGTTGATCCTCATAACCACTCTGGGGGGTAGGTACTATAAAAGACCTTATAGATCATCTCTTTCAATTGTCTCATTTTACAAGTGACAGAGGTCATAGGATGATAAAATCACAGTCTTAGTGGTTTGACCACGGGCTCATTAGTAAAAAGAAAGTCTGGATTTTAACATAGGCCCTCTGATTCCAAAGCACAGAATGAAAGATTTCTAGTTGGAACAGAAGGTACATCTCTAGGGGTTATCTAATACAAGTCTCTCATTTTACAGATGAGGAAACTGATGCAATATGGTGCTCTTTCCACTACACCTCTGTTGCTCTCTCTCTCCTTCTGAAACTCAGTGAGAAAAGGTGACTTGCCAGCATTTTCTAGCCACCAGGAATTTAGGGATGGTGTTTGCTTTCCTATCCTGGATGTCTTCTTGACTTCTTGGGATGAGAAACAAGACTTCCTTTCAGAAAAGCAAATGAAAATTGTCTGTGTCTCTGTGTATCTCTACACACACACACACACACACACACAGAGCTCTCTTTTAATGAACCTAAAGATACATCCAAGTAGAACTCATGTCACCCCATGTGTCAAAATGGTTGAGAAATCACATTGATGACTTGAATGTACCTAAGCCAGACAGTATTTGTATAAGAATTATCATCATCTTTCTCAAGTACAGAACACTATCAGATCCATTATCTCATGTAATCCTTATAAAAACCCTGTGAAATCAGTAGAAAAGGAATTAATATACCCATTTAAGAGATGAGGACCCTGAGAAAGAGGTTAAGTGACTTCCTCCCAGTGAAAGAGTAAGCTGGATCCCAGAATTTCAGTGTCAGAAGGTCTGGAGGCTTATTGCTGTTAAGTCATATGCACTTTCTGATAATCCCTGATGATTAGCCCTACACTGGGCACCCTGGATCACTTAGAAGTGCACTGTCAAGGGAAACCATGGGAGATTCAGTAGCCAGTGTTCTATGAAGACCCAGTTTAGTGTGCCAACTGTGTCTTATCCCATTTTATGTGGTCTTAATAGTCACTGAAGGACTTGCTCCAATGACATCTTTATCTGCTTAGCTCCTCCCCTTCCTTGACATAGAGGATATTTTTATATATATAGATCCAGGACTACTATCTCTCTCACTCTCTCACTCTCTCTCTCTCTCTCTCTCTCTCTCTCTCTCTCTCTCTCTCTCTCTCTGTATATATATATATATATATATACATATATATATATACATACATATATATATGTATATATATATGTGTGTGTGTGTGTGTGTATGTGTGTGTATATACACAAAATATATATATGCACACATATGTATGCATATATATGTGTGTATATGTGTGTATATGTATATATGTATGTGTATGTGTACATATACATATATGCATATGTGTATATATACACATATATACATGTACATATACATATGTATATATATATATGTGTATATATATGGAGGAGAGAGAGAGAGAGAGAGAGAGAGAGAGAGAGCTCTGTAAATGACAAGACAAAGGGAAAAAGCCAAAATTGATATAAACATCCTCATTCCGTAAGAGAAAACAAAGCCCAGAAACAGCAACCTAGCAGAGGTCTGGAATTCATTCCTAACTCTGGGTTCCTTTTAAGGACACAGGGGAGCTGATTTTTAATGACTTCATCTGTTGCTGAGATTTGACAATTACTTAGTTTGAATGCATCAACACAGAGCCGGGAGCATCTGTTCGACTGAAATTTAACTTATTTACCAAGGGGCAGAATAAATTCGAAGTAACAACTCAACTCTCCTGAGCCTTGAGGGCTTGATTAGAGTCCCAGAATTCCTCCCCACTTTGATTCATGGAGGGAACATTTCCAAGTCCTCTCCTCCCTCTATCAAAGCAGAGGGAATAGCCCCATAGTGACTAACAAAGACTAAAGTCTTTAGCTTGATATTTAATCAAGCCCTTTAATCTGGTGCTGCCTTGTCATTCCAGCCCAATTTCCCACTGGCCCCCTACATGTACCCCCATGTATCAGCCAGCCTAGTGCCCCCCCAACCTATGTTGTTTTCCCACTTCTGTTATTTCATTTGTGCTGTTCTTTCTTCTTCAAACTCTTCTCTGCTTCTGGTCTCAATCTTTACCTGTCATAGTATCACTCTCCTTCTAGGTTCAAACAATATGCCATCATCTTCATGAAAACTTCCCTGATTCCTTCCCCTCCACTGAAATGCTTTAGAATTTTTGAGCTATGTCTTTCACATGACGTTGTTAAACACTGTCTTTTAATACTGTAGCACCTCACTCACACCTCTCACACAGAGTTGTGTGGACATCTATTCACTCTCTGGGCTAGCTTACCCCCTCTAACCTAGGTTTCCACAAAAAGGCCACAACCAAGTGTTTACACTCAAATTCTTTTCAAGGTCATAAGGGTAACTCTATTGGGGGGGACTAAGCTCCCCCTACTTACCAATTTAGCTCTTAAGCCCCTAGTAATAGGCTTCCATTTACACAAAAATCAACTACTTAAAATAATAATATGTTTAGATCTTAAATATAACCATTTGCTTAGCAATAAGACAAAAGAAATTATAACATACCACTGTTACTCATATATACAAAATAAATGCAAGAATAATACATTAAAATCCACATACAAACCTCAATCATGGTCTTCCAACAACATATTCAGTACCTATTGGGGAGAATGATGTAGTTTTGAAATCTGTCCTTTAACCTCTTTTTCTATTTTCTTACATTTCTGGGTTCAAACTCTGGGTCCTTTCTGTGAATAACCCCACTTAAGCTTATGGCTAGTAAATAAATTTTCATCTTTTGTCTATAATCAGATAAATTATACTTGTCCCATAATTAGAGGACAGCTCTATGAGCTCTCATATGCAATAGCTTGTCATATTCAAAAAGCAGCAACTATCTCAGAACTCTGAGTCAAAGTAACTGCTTTGTTCTTAGAACTCTTAGCAAACCTATACCCCAGACAAATGAGCTGCCAGAGCAGATTTAAATTAGCAGCTACTTTCCTCAGAAGCTGACTTATTCCCAATACAGATGAACTATCACTCTCTTGCACATGTACATGTCTTATCTATCCTACTAGATTGGAAGGTTCTTAAGGCCAATAAATGTGTTTTATGGATTTCTGTAGCCTCACCCCTATGTCCCATCCTCCAGACATACACACACGGGAACTAGTACAAACCACATACATAAAATTTGTTGAAATATGATAACAATAATAATAATAGTAATAATCCCCTCAAAACTCAACCCATCATCCCTGTCATGCAGTGGAGGACAAGGTTAGAAGAGGAAGCAGAATGGCCAAGTAAGGAAAGGCCAATCAGGGTGATGTGCAGCAAGGACTTTGCATTCTCTGAGACTGCTAACATAACTGTGAAAGCCTGGCTGGAATCCTGAAATGCCAGACAATTGGGCTCTTGTAATACCACTGATTAGACTTGTACTTTGGCTGGTATGATGAAATTGCTCCTATAAATCTAAGAAATAATTGAGGGAGGCATACTGTTGCTGGTTGGTTCTACTAGAAACCAACATGATGATCTGCTTGACACAGAAAATAACAGAGCACATAGTGGTCCTTTATGTTTCGGTACCACCAGAAGACAAGATATATCAGAACAAATTAGTATTTCTTATTGTCATAATATATAAGAATAATAATAAGAAATACTAGTACCTCACCTGCTGAAAATGCTTCAGATCACTAAAAATAGGCAAATCATGTGTGCACAAATGGGCTGAAGATATGAATACTTTTATTATACACTAATGTTACATCATAACAAAACTGTAAATGGAGTTTATCCATTATGAGGAAGGGCTTTATACTGCCTTTTATTGATAATACTGTCAGCTTCAAGTTACAAAACATATTATGGATCAATGTATGACAATGGTAAGAAATACCTTTATTCTTATACCTGTAAATAAACATGGAAAATTGAGTAGCTACTTAAATCTAGAGGAAAAAATGTAAAAACCTGAAGGCATTGAGAGTCTATACTTTAACTACGGAAGTGCTGTCTAATGATGAAACCGGTGGTGAAAATAATGTTAATGTCTCAAATGGTTAAATAGGAGGTAGAGTATGGAAAGTCCCTTTTGAATTTGAGGGCATGATTTCAACTAATGACACAACTTAACTAAAACAAAGTAATTAATAAAAAGCTGATATTGTCTATAAGGATCATTAACAAACATTCTCTCAAAATGTTTGTCAGAAAATGTAAAAGCATTTCAAAACCTACTTACAAGAGTATATTTGCCATAATAAAGACCATAAGAGGAAAGGTTAAGTTATATAGCAATGTTCCTAAAGCAGTTATCAAACACTACCATGTAAGAAGTGGCTGGAGAAAATAATTAAGATCTAGGGAAAGACATAGGAAGGTTATGTCAATATCTTGTCAGTTTGCACAATAGAAATCTTGAATGCCATGATGCCTGAATATAGGCAACAAAATATACACTAATGGAATGGAATCCAATAAACCTTCATAACATCTCTCATATGTGCTCTCTTCTCTCCAGTGATATAAATACCATCCTAGTTCAGGCCTACATCATATCTTACCTGGACTATTGCAATAGCCTTCTAACTGGTGTCATTGTCCCAAGCCTCTTTCCATCCCCAATTTGTCATCTTCTTAGCTGCTAAGGTGATTTTTCTAGAGTGTTTATAGAATCAGGCTAGCCAGCCTTCATTCCTCTCCCAGCTCTATGGATGTTTCACACTTTATCCCTATGTGAGTCAGTCTTTTCTACATCCTCTACCTCTCAGTTTTTCAAGCCACTTTTATGTATCTTCTCCCCACCTAGGTAAATGTTTTGAAGATAGAAGCTGCCTTTGTTTTTGCTTATATTTGTATACCTAGCAAATTAGCATAGTGCTTGGCACACAGTAAGTTCTTAATAAATGCTTGCTGCCTTGCCTTGTTTGCTCTTGTCTATCTATAGCCTTTGACACTATTGATCATCCTCTTCCCTGGAATGCTTTCTCCTCTCTAGGATTTTGTGACACTACTCTCCTGAGTCTCCTACCTATCTGACCGCTCCTTTTCAGTCTCCTTTGCTGGATCTTTACCCAGATTGTTCTTTCTAACCATAGTTACGTCTCAAAGGTTCATTTTGGACCCTCTTCTCTTTTCCTTCTACTATTTCACTTGATGAGTTCATTGGTTCTCATAGGTTCAGTTATCATACTATGCGAATGATTCCAAGACACAGATATGTGCATATGAATATATGCATACATGTATACACGTACATATATATATATGAGAAACCCACAAATAAATACATGCATATGTGTGTGTGTCACACACACACACACACACACACACACACACACACACACACACATTCTCTTAAGCTCTAGTCTCACACCACCAGCTGCCTTTTGGATGTCTCAAACTGGATGTTTCCTAAGTATCTCAAACTCAAAACACCCAAAACAGAACCCATGGTCTTTCTTCCAGAACCTTTTCTTCTGAACTTCCCTGTCACTGTTGAGGGCAGAGCTATCATCTCAGTCACCTAGCCCTCCAGCCTAGGGGTCGTTCTTGACTTCCCTCTCTCTCATTCACTCCACAGAGCCAATTTGAGGTTGCCACATCTTGTCATTTCTATTTTCACAGTATGATATGTGTGCATATTCTTACCCTTCACTCTTCTTCAAGTATTCTATGATCCAGCCACACTGGCTTTCTTGCTGCTTCTTCCACACTCTACCCCATCCCCTGATTCTGAGCCCTTTAATTTGCTGTTCCCCATACCTAGAATTTTCTCTCTTCTCACCTCTGCCTCCTGAATTCCTTCAAGATAGCTCAAAAGCTTTCTCCAGGAAGCCTTTCCTGGTCTTCCTCAACCCTCTCCCTCTAGTCCCTGTTGCTAGTTCCTTTCCCCTGAAAATATCTTCCATCTACTCTGTAAATAACTTTTATATATATAATTGTTTGCATGTCATCTCTTCCATTAAAATGTGAGCTTCTTGAGGACACGGTCCATATGTTTGCATTTCTTTGTATCCTCTCTTAGCTCACAATAAACTCAAAAACTTGAAATTGATTTAGAAAGAATTGTATTAGATCATTTGGCAAAGGAGAATGTTGGAAGAAGGTGTGACTCCTTCCTTAAGTGTTGTAAGGCTACGTTAAACAGGGTTCAGACAAAAATGAAGATATTTGCCTCATTAGCCTCATCTATGCAGTAGGCAGTTTCCAGTGAGAGGCAGTTTGACATATATGTCAGCAGGTAAGCATAAACATTCAAATTTGGGGAACCCAAAACACAAGCTTAGGGTGGACACAAAACAACACCTGAGTGAGCTCTAAGCATTCCCTGTAGCCATTCATCCTCCCCAGCACCTCTGAGGTCAGTCTGACCTCTACCACAAGCTTTGGGTTAGACAGTTTTCTAGCCATGTCTGGCTAGGTTCAGACAATATTAACAAAGGACAAATAATAAAATATTTTCACCATACTTCTGTATTTAGTATAGTGCCTAGCATAAACTAAGCACTTAATGAATGCTTGTTGACTGACTGACCCATCCCATGGCATTATTTTCTTTATTTTTTCTCTTGTCTTTTTCCTTCTTTCCTTCCTTCCTTCTATCCTCCCTTCCTTCTATCCTCCCTGTAGTCTTCCAGTCTTCCTTCCTACCTTTTCCCTTTCCTTGTTATTTATTTTATGCTTTTTATTTGCGTATATCTTTTATTTATATGCCTTTTGATGTTATATCACATTTGTTTCCCTCTTTCTACCCTACCTAGACATCCTTCCCTTGTAACAAAGATTTAAAAAAAAGAAAAAAGTTCAGAAAAATTGATCAATACATTGTTTCTAACAGTATATGTAATAGTCTATCCCTATCATTCCTTCATGTAATAAAGAAGTGGGGTGGGGAGGAGAGAGGAATATCTTCCTTCTATGGGGCCAGGCTTGATCATTATAATTCCACGGCATTCAGTGAATTTTTACTGAAGGTTTTTTTCCCCCCATTAATTCTGTTCTAGTCATTGCAGATATTATTTTCCTGATTCTGCTTTTCTCACTATCAATTCACATAGTCCTTCTCACATTTCTCTGAATTCTTTATATTTGTCAGCTTCTTATGGCACAATAATGTTATATTAACATATTACAAGATTTTTAGCCAATTGGTTTCTAGTTCTACCACAAAAAAAGTGCTACAATGAATATTTTATAATATATTGGGCATTTTTTCTGTCTTTGGGCTCCTCAGGCTATGTGCTTTACAGAGGGATTTCTGGGTCAAAGGGCAGAGATATTTTAGTTACTTTCTCAGCAAGTCTAAATTGTTTTCCACAAGGGTCAGTCTTATTCACAGCTCTATCACTAGTGTTTGTATGTGCCTATCTTCTCACAGCCCAGCCAGCATTGACTATTTCCACCTTTTATCATCTTTGCTAGGTGTGTGGTGAAACTCTAGAGGACCATTTTCAAGACAAATTGGGTTATTTGTCTCCTTTTCAAGATTCTATCACCAGTGACTGGCACCTTGGGGAGGATCAGAATAAATGACAGGTGAGAGCTAATTAATTAAAGGTTTACACTGTCTTGAGGGGTCAAGAGACAGGAGACAGGGAGAAATATGTGAAGATCTATGGAGTTGTGGGGAAGCAGGTGGTTGGACCTTGGGGGGAAATCAAGCTTCTCGTAATCAAAGTTCACACCTGGTAAAAACAAAATATTGTCTGGACAAAATATTTAAATGGAGCCAATAATTTATCTTGCTTTATTTCAAGTAGTTAACATTTACCAAGTACCCAGTGTGTGCAGAGCCTTAAGCTGAAAGGAGCTACAAAAGGTTCCCCATGGCCTGGGTTCTTGGGATTCTAATGGAGATTGTACTTTAAAGGATATCATATTCAATCCCCTCATTTTACAGATATGTCTCAGAAGCAGGAAACATTTTTCTTACAAAGCAGAATGATTTAGTTCAAAAAGCACTACTGAGTCAGAAGACCTACTAGCTCTATCCTAAGTCCAATCAGCTTCTCTGAACCTCGGTTTCCTTATCCATACAATAGGGATAATACATCTGTGAGGCCCCAATGTGGTAAAGGATGTGAAAGGACTTTGAAAATGTCACAACAGGCTAACATTCTTCTATATGTTCAGACAATGCAGACAAGAATGGCACAGGAGAAATAAGCATGGATGGGCTGTAATCTACATCAATGGAGAAAGTACCCATAATGGTGTGGAAAAACAACTTCATGAAAGTATTGATGCATAGACCCAATTGCCATCTTCCTCTGGAGGGCTCAGCCCCACTATCTTTGTCTCTGTGCTCTGCGACCAATTTGTTTTCCTTTGCCTGTGCATGATTATTTGGGCCACTAGATGGAGGTCGTGGTTACTCCCCAGTTCAGAGAGGAGGGTGTGTGGGAGAGAGGATGGATTTGTTTTAAGGAAACTAGGACAGAGCTGGCTTGTTACATCATTTCTAATCAAAGCAGCCAGTTCAGTCTGGATTTTCCTTTTTCACCAGGGACAATAGCATGAAACTTCCTGGTTTCCGCTTGTTTTCATGCTAATCTTTTGTTCTTTGGCCAGCTCACCATAGAGAAGGGCGCTTTAACTCTCAATGTTGAGTGTGCTACACAGCCGATACACGCCTTAGATTGTCATGGCTTCTCCCTGCAGCCTGCCGCATGACTCTGGTTCTCTCCAACCACAAGCCATTGGCTCGCTGGATTGCTTTCCTTATCAAGGATACCCTACAGTTCAGTGTACTTCCTTTCCTGTTTGCAGTCCCTGTCCAGTAAGTTCTCTGCCTTTAGGAAGCCTTCCTTCCCTGATCAGCCCCACCTTGGTGCACCACACCATTATTCCTTACATGTGTGCTTTAGGATTTACTAACTTACAAGCGGGTGTGGTAAGTATTCCTTACCAATCAGGAGGTAATTGTTATTGAGAGGGAAAATGCTGCTTCTTGATTCAGAAGATGGGGATTCATATCCTGCTTCTGGTGGTTACTAGCTGTGCCACCTCAAGCAAGCTGTTTAAGTTTTTTGGACTTCAGTTCCACCATCTATAAAATGAGAAGATTAGACTAGATGACCCCTGAGATCCCTTCTGGTCCTCAATGTCTGATCTTTTGATTTCCTATCACTTTTTTGCTTGTACTCTGTCTGTTGGTTGGACTAGAAGCTCCAGAAGAGAGGCACCGGGTCTTCTGCATCCTTTTGTTTCTTCCCTCACCTCCCCACCCCAAACATTCAACAATCTGAAGTTCTGATCATAGGGGCCAATTAAGTCTCAAGATAGATTGATTGGCTGGTGTACTCTATTTACTAACCTCCTGCCTGAAATTCACTAGAGCCCCTCTCTGCAAAGCCCTCCCCAACCAGGGAACTCAGATGAACTTCCTAATTACCTGTATGTGAATGACTATGCTCAGCTGCTCCCCAGATGGAATCCACTACCAACACTGAAGGGCTGACAAGTCACAGGAATTCCCCAGATTACTGAAAAACAGGAGGGCTTTGGCCTTTTGGGAGGAGGGAGAGTTGGTCAGAAGCAGGACTCCTGGATTCTGGCTTTCACCCTCTAGCAAAGCTGCATATTCCCTAGGTAACTGCTTCTCTTCTCTATCTGAGGTGAGTTCCATTATCTATTTCCCCTCTTCCCAGGAGAAATGGGATATAGCAATAAAAGGAAACAAACAGTGATGATAAAGAGCTTGAGGAAATAGAGTAGATGGTAATATCATGAGGAAGCTGTCTGGATAAGCCAAAAAGATCTCCACAAAAGTTTTACTCCATACTTCTTTTTTTTTAAGGTTAGAGTGACTCTGAGGAGAGGCAGCATGGCAAAGTGGTTAGGAAGTCAGGAAGACCTGAGTTCAAACCCTGGCTCAGACATAAGCTGGCTGTATGACCCTGGAGAAGTCACATAAACTCTCTGGACTTTAGTTTCCTCATGTAAAATGAGAGGTTTGGATTAATAACCTTTAAAGTTCCTTCCAGCCTAAATCTATGATCCTGTGAGTTTCCTTCTAAATCTGTGATCCCATGACTCAGAATCCTTGAAGTATATGGCGGGCAAGCACAAACTCCAATAGCTTCTACCAAGATAAAAATGGGACCATCCCAACTGAGCACAGAGAGACTCATTACCAGCTGACTAACTACCAGGAGATGATTATTTTTTTAGCCATGGTAGTCCATGAAGCAAAGAGAGATACAACACAATTCTCAATCCTAGGCATCTGCTTCTGTAGTAGTGGTGGCCAAGAGGTAAGAAAAAGCAATAGAGGATGCAAGGAGTCACACAGTCTTTAGACAGTCTAAAAACTTAACTACCGTTACACTCAATGTTACATCTTCACACAACCTTTAACAAATTGATGCTCTAACATTTCTCTGTATCAATATAAATGTTCTTAATTTAATGAAACCAGAAGACACAGAGAAATTGACACCAAATGGAAAAAC
Source organism: Phascolarctos cinereus (assembly GCF_003287225.1). Lineage (NCBI taxonomy): Eukaryota > Metazoa > Chordata > Mammalia > Diprotodontia > Phascolarctidae > Phascolarctos > Phascolarctos cinereus. Next base: position 274,560,682 of record NW_027555625.1, on the reverse strand, counting down.
AATTTACTAATTCTTCTTGAAGAAGACAATTACAGTCATTGGTCAAAAAGCATTTATTAAGCACTTGCTATGTACATATATATAAAGTGAGACACACCCTGCCTTTAATGAACTTACATTCCACCAGAGAATTGGTGGGCAGGGAAGGGAGCCTGGTTCTAGACAGTCACAGGGATTGTGAATAGAATTCCAATATAGGACAGGAGGTTGTCCTATACTTTTTCTAGTAGCAATGATAAATAAAGGAACCCACAGCAAATTGCCTTTGTTGTGCAATGAGACGCTATTTCTTAGGATCCTTGTTCTATCTGGTTTAATAATGCTCAGGATGAGTATAAGCAATAAAAATTATGGTAGTTTGTGTGTCTATGGCAGAAAGTGGAGAAGAAGAAAAATTCTCTGAAGGACTCAGCAAGATCTTCCAAACCAAGTCAACATACACCTCGATATTCAATTACTGCAACACAAAGATAGTCACAAAGGAGAGTGGTAGAAAATATTTTGAATGGGGATATTTTTTGGGTAGGGATTAAAAATCAAAAGTGGCCAGGACTTGTAGGGCTTCTCAGAAGCCTCCAGTCTGTATGGATCACTAAAGCTTTCTTCAAAAAGAGAGTCAGAAGACCCTAGACACTGCAAACACCAAACATCACCCAAAAAAAATTATTTAATTGATTGTATTTTATGCAAGAGGGACAAGAGCTTTTCTAGGGTGCAGCTAGGTGGCACAGTGGATAGAGCACCAGCCCTGAAGTCAGGAGGACCTGAGTTCAAATCTGGCCTCAGACCAAACACTTGACACTTACTAGCTGTGTGACCCTGGGCAAGTCACTTAACCCCAACTACCTAAAAAAAAAAAAAGCTTTTCTAGGCCAATAGCTGAGTTACTACTTGTGCTTCCACTCCCTCCCACCAGTGTCTGAACATCTCTTTGAGTTCTAGCCACGATTTACTGATGGGCATTTATTCCCAGCTTCCCATAAAATGTGATAGAAGGCTAGCTCCTTGTAGGGAGATAGGAGGGACACCATGTGTCCCTGAAGTGTAAGAAAGTCATTCAGCCTAACCTAGATAGGAATTGGAGCTGGAGCCCTCTACTGGAGAGGAAGGCAGAAGTGCCTCCTATTGACTTTCTTTTTGAGTTTAAAGCTATGAGGAAAGTAAAAGAGACAAATCAAAGAATGAGATGAAGAGCACCTGTCATAACACATGACCTAGGTGGTTTCTGAAAGAGATAATCATAAGGAACCTTTAAATACTCTAGGCATGTAGACAGGGAGGTCTCAATCTAAAAGAGCACTTATCCTCAAGTAGGTCTAGAAAATAACAAAGCATAGAATAGCAGCAAAGAAGGAAATATAAGAAGATTGGAAAGATAGGAAAGAGTAAGGATTTTAAAATGAAGATTTTATGAAGGATTTTAAAAGTCAAACATAAGATTTTATATTTGATTCTAGAGATTTTAGGGGGTCACTGAAACTTATTGAGTTGGGAGAAGGGGGATGACATAGTCAGACCTGAGTTTTAGTTACCTTGGCAGCAAAGTGAAGGATGAACTAGAGTGGGGAGAGCTGAGACACAGAGACCAACGAGCAGACTGCTGCAGTAAGCTAGGCATGAGGTGATGTAGACTTAAAATAAGGTGGTGATAGTATCAGAAGAGCAAAGGAACCATGTACCAAAAAATGTGATGAAGCTAGAATCTACAGGACTTGACAACAGATTGGATATGGGGGAAAGAGAAAGTAGGAAGTAGAGAACGACACATAGATCTTGCAAACCTACATGACTGGAGGCATGGTTTTGCCAAGGACAGTAACAGGGAAATTCAGAAAAGGGGAAGATTTTGAAGGAAAGATGTGGAATTCAGTTTTGGACATTTGAATTTAAGGATATACAGACCAAATCTACAGAAGAATTTTGTGCTAGAGGTGATACAATTTCAAAGCCACTCAGAGACCGGTTTTCAAAATATCTCAAAGAGGATAAGATTAAGAATGAAAAGGGTCATCGATGGTGATTAATATTCCCAAAAGGCAGCCAAAAAGACATCAGCAACATATTTCTACTTTCTCATCTTTAAAAGATTTTTATAAGAGTCAACTATATAAATTATAGCTGATCCTTCTCAATCTTCTTTGCTGGATCTTCATCCATTTCATGACTGCTAACCAAGAGTGTCCTACATGGCTCTTGTACTGGGGCTGTCTTCTCTTCTTTATACTATTTCAGTTGGCAATTTTTATCAACTCCAATGGATTCAACTATCATCTATATACTGATGATATTCATATTTACTTATTGAGCCCTAACTTCTCTGCCAACCTCTAGTCTCAAATCTCCAACTATCTATTGCATATCTTGAACTGGATACCCTATAGACATAGCTATAAAATCAACATGTCTAAAATTGAACTCATCATCATTCCCCCAAAACCTTCATCCCTTCCAAACTTCCCTGGGTACCACTGTCCTCCTAGTCATTGATTCATACAACCTAGGTTTCATTTTCAGCTCCTCATATTCTCCTACTCCAGCATCCAATCTGTTAATAAAGTCTATCAATTTTATTTTTGTAACATTTCTAGTAAATGCCCTTTTCTTTCCTCTGACACTGCCACCACCCTGCCACAGACCTGCATCACCTCATACCTGAGCTGTTGCAATAGCTTGCTGGTTGATCTTTTGGCCACAAGTCTCTCTTCACTCCAGTCCATCCTCCCCTTATCTATCAAAGTGATCTTCCTAAAGTACAGGTATGACCCTGGTACTACCTTACTCAATAACTCTATTAGTACCTTTTCACTTCCAGGATCAAATATAAAATCACCAGTTTGTCATTCAAAGTCCTTCATAACCTTGCACAGACCCCCACTCCTATATCATTCAAGTCTTCTTACACCCACACATGCACACATACTCTGTGATCCAGTGATACTGGTGGTCTTCTTGTTACTTCCACTCACATCATTTCATATCCCAATTCTAGACATTTTCTCTGACTGTCCTCCATGCCTACAATGCTCTCCCTCATCATTTCCACCTCCTGGCTACCCTGGCTTCCTTTAAGTCCAAGTTAAAATCTTACCTTTTATAGGAAAGCTTTCCTGGTTCCTATTAATGCTAGTATCTTCTCTGTATCGATTTTCTCCAAGTTACCCTATCTATACCTTATGCACGTGTATATGTGCACACATATACACAGGTTTTCCTGTTGTATCCCCCATTAGACTGTAAGCTCTTTGGGGGTAGGAACTGTTTTTGCCTTTCTTTGTATCCTTAGTGCGTAGTACCTGGCACACAGCAGTCTCTTAATAAATGTTTATTAACTAACTGAATGAAATTATGATAATCAAGTTTGGCCCTGAAGAAGAGATGAGAAAATTCACTTCCCAGCCTTCTTTGATGAGTTGGAATATTAGGAGTGTGGAACATAACATATGCTGTTAGACTCAATGCATTAAATGCTTTTGCTGAACTACTTTTAAAAAGAAAATTCTTGTTATAAGAGATGGCTTTCTGTATAGGACAGAAATATTCAAAATATAGAACAAGAATATCTGATAAAGAAATGAGAATTCAGTTCAATTCAATAAGCATTTATCAGTAGCTAAGTATGCCAGGTTCTGGGAACAGACAGAATTTCACAAAACATTTTCTACAATAGGTCACATCTTCACAGCTACTGAGAAGTACAGAGAAGACAAGATTATGCTGCTTGGTGTTTGTTGGTTACACAGAAAAAAGAATGATATGATAGAGTAAAATTCAGTCTCAAAGGATCTCCTCCAACAAGATTTTCCTCTATTAGAGGCTTCTCTTCCTTCCTCCCTTCTATAGACCATACATGAGAAGGCAAGCAATTTGCTATAGATTGTACATGTGTAGTCATTCAAAACATATTTCCATAGTAGCCATGTTGCAAAAGAAAGCATATCAAAAATAAATAAATAAGGTTTTTAAAAGTATATTTTGATCTACCTTCAGATTCCATCAGTTAGGGGCAGCCAGGTAGAGTCAGGAGGACCTGCATTCAAATCCTGCCTCAGACACATAACACTCACAAGCTGCATGTCTCTGGGCAAGTCACTTAACCCCAATTGCCTCACTTAAAAAAAAAAAAACTCAGACTCCCTCAGTTCTTTCTCTGAAGGTGGATAGCATTTTTTTATCATTAAATCCTTCAGAATTATCTTGCATCACTATATTGTTGAGAATAGCTAAATTATTCACAGTTGATTATCATATAATATCACTGTTACTGTGTACAAAGTTCTCCTGGTTCTGCTCACTTTGTTTTGCATCAGTTCATATATATCTTCTCAGGTTTCTCTAAAAGTATCCTGCTCATCATTTCTTATAGTAAAATAGTATTCCATCACAGTCACATACCACAATTTGTTTAGCCATTCTCCAACTGATGAGAATCCCTTCGATTTCCAGCTCTTTGCCACCACAAAAAAAAAAAAGAGCTGCTATAAATAGTTCAGGCATATAAGTCCTTTTCTTTTTTCTTTAATCTCTTTGGGATGCAGAACTAGAAGTGGTCTTTCTGGGTATGCACAGTTTTATAGCCCTTTGGACATAGATCCAAATTGCTCTCCAGAATGGTTAGACTGGTTCACAATTTCACCAACAATGCATTAGTGTACCAATTTTTCCACATCCCTTCCAACATTTGTCATTTCCTTTTCTGTAATATTAGTCAATCTAATAAGTATGAAGTGATACCTCAGAGTTGTTTTAGTTTTAATTTATTTGATGAATACTGATTTAGAACATTTTTTCATATGACTATAAATAGCTTTGATTTCTTCTGAAAACTGCCTGTTCATATCTTTTAACCATTTATCAATTGGGAAATGACTCATATTCTTATAAATTTGACTATAAATTTGAAAAAGAAGGACTTTATCAGAGAAACTTGCTGTAAATTTTTTTCCTGGTTTCTTGCTTTCCCTCTAATCTTGGCTGCATTGATTTCATTTGTGTAAAACCTTTTTAAACTACTTTTTTTTAATTCCTTTTTTTTTTTTGGCTAGGCAATGGGGTTAAGTGACTTGCCCAGGGTCACACAGCTACTAAGTGTTATGTGTCTGAGATCGGATTTGAACTCAGGTCCTCCTGAATTCAGGGTCGGTGCTCTACCCACTGCGCCACCTAGCTGCCCCTGTAAAACCTTTTTAATCCAATGTAATTAAATTAATTTATTTTACATCACATAATTTTCTCTCACTCTTCCTTGGTCGTAAATTCTTCCCTTATCCATAGATCTGACAGGTAACTTATGCTCCCCTAATTTTCTTATAATATAATCCTTTATGTCTGAATCATCTACCCATTTTGATCTTATCTTTTTATATAGTGTGAGATGTTGGTCTATACTTAGTTTCTGCCAAACTGCTTTCCAGTTTTCCAGCAATTTTTGTCAAATAGTGAGATCTTGTCCCAAAAGCTTGGATTTTGGGGCTTATCAAACACTAGATTATTGTGAATGTTTACTACTGTGTATGGTGTACCTAATCCATTCCACTGATCCATCACTCTATTTCTTAGCCAGTGACAGATTGTTTTGATGATTACCACTTAGTAATACAGTTTGAGATCTGGTACTTTCAGGCCACCTTCCTTAACATTTTTTTTATTGATTCCCTTAATATTCTTGCCCTTTTGTTCTTCTAGATGAATTTTGTTATTATTTTTTCTAGCTCTATAAAATATTTTTGGTAGGTTGATTGGCATGGCACTGAATAAACAAATTAATTTAGATAGAATTGTCATTTTTATTGTGTTGATTTGCCCTGCCATTAGCAATTAATATTTCTCTGATTATCTATATCTGACTTTATTTGTGTGAAAAGTCTTTTGTAATTGGGTTTATATAGTTTCTGGGTTTGTGTTGGCAGGTAGACCCCCAAGTATTTTATATTGTTTACAATTATTTTAAAAGGAATTTTTCTATCTTACTGCTAGACTTTGTTGGCAATATATAAAATTGCTGATGATTTTGGTGGGTTTATTTTATATACTGCTATTTTGCTAAAGTTGCTCATTAGTTCAACTAGTTTTTTATTTGAATCTCTAGGATTCTCTAAGTATACCATCATATCATTTTTAAAGAGTGTTAGTTGTGTTTCCTCATTGCCTATTCTAATTCTTCTCATTTCTTTATTTTCTTTAATTGCTGTAGCTAGCAGTTCTAGTATAATATTGAATAACAGTGGTGAAAATGGATATCCTTGCTTTACCCCTGATGCTTGCTGATGTTTTAGATAGATACTACCTACCGTTTTAAGAAAAGTTCCATTCGTTTCTATGCTTTCTACTTTTTTTTTAAATAGGAATGAGTATTGTATTTTATTAAAAGCTTTTCCTGCATCTATTGAGGTAATCATTTGATTTCTTGTTGATTTCTTTATTGATATGGTCAATTATGTTGATAGTTTTCCTAATATTGAACCAGCCCTACATTCCTGGTATAAATCTCACCTAGTCACAGTATGTGATCTTTGTGATATATTACTGTAATCTCCTTGCTAGTATTTTATTTAATATTTTTGCATCAATATTCATTAGAGAAATTGGTTGATAGTTTTCTTTCTCTGTTTTTGTTCTTTCTGATTTAGGTATCAGCACTATATTTGGTAAAAAGGATTTGGTAGTTTTCCTTCCTTGCCTCTTTTTCTGAATAGTTTGTAAAGTATTGGAAGTAATTGTTCTTTAAATGTAGAATTCACTTGGGAATCCATCTGGTCCTGGGAATTTTTTTTCTTAGAGACTCATTTGTGGCTTGTTCAATTTCTTTTTCTCGGAGGGGTTATTTAAGTATTCTATTTCCTCTTCTATTACTCTGGGAAATTTATATTTTTGTAAATATTCATCTATTTCATTTAGACCATCAGATTTATTGGCATGTAATTGGGCAAAATAGCTACTAATAATTGCTTTAATTTCATCTTCATTGGTGGTGAATTCACCCTTTTCATATTTTATACTTGTCAATTAGTTTTCATCTTTCATTTTTCTAAATGAAATTAATCAATGTTTTATCTATTTTATTGTTTTTTTCATAAAACCAACTCCTAGTTTAATTAATTAGTTTAATGGTTTTTCTCACTTTCAGTTTTATTAATTTCTACTTTGATTTTCAGAATTTCTAATTTAATTGGGGATTTTCAATTTGTTCTTTTTCTAGTTTACTTTTTTAGTTGCATGCCCGATTCATTAAATGACCTTTTTTTTGTTTTCTTGATGTAAGTATTTAGAGACATAAAATTTCCCCTAAGCAGTGTTTTGATTGAATCCCATAAATTTTGGTATATTGTTTCATTGTAGTTATGTTCTTTAATGAAATTATTTATTATTTCTATGATTTGTTCTTTGATTCATTCCTTCTTTAAGATTATTTACTTTCCAATTAATTTTTAATCTATGCTTCCACTGCCCTTTACTGAATATAGTTTTTATTGCATTATGATCTGAAAAAGATGCATTTGATATGCCTGCTTTTCTGCATTTGGTTGTAAAGTTTTTATGCCCTAATATATGGTTAATTTTTGAGAAGGTGCCATGTACAACTGAAAAAAAAGGTATATTCATTTCTATTCCTATTCAATTTTCTGCAGAGGTCTATCACATATAACTTTTCTAAAATTCTATTCATCTCCTTAACTTCTTTCTCATTTATTCTTTGGTTAGGTTTATCTAGTTCTGAGAGGGAAAAGTTAATGTCCCCCACTAGTGGAGTTTTACCATCTATTTTGTCCTGTACCTCATTTAACTTTTCCTTTAAGAATTTGTATGCACCATTTGGTGTATATATGTTAAATAATGATATTACTTCATTGTCTATGGCACCTTTCAGCAAAATCTAGTTTCCCTGCTTATCTCTTTTAATTACATCTATTTTTGCTTTTATTTTGTCTGAGATCATTATTGCTACCTGTGCTTTTTTTTTTTACTTCAGCTGAAGCATTATAGATTCTGCTCCAGTCACTTATTTCTCTCTGCACATGCCTCTCTGTTTCAAATGTGTTTCTTGTAAACAACATATCATTGCTATCCACTTCTGTTTTATGGGTGTGTTCATCCCATTCACATTCACAGTTACAATTACTGTGTATTTACCTCCATTCTATTCCCCCCCATTTATCCTTTTCTCTTTTTCTTTTTCATGTGTCCCTCCTCAAAAGTCTGTTTTGCTTCTGACCACTTTCTCTTTTAATCTCTCCTCCCTTCTATCATCCATGCCTCTTCTCTTATTATCCCCAGCCCCTCATTTCCCTGTATGGTAAGATAGCTTTCAATACCTGAGCATATATGTTATTTAGTCTTTGAGCCATTACTGATGAAAGTAAGGTTTGAGTGTTGCCCACTACCCACCATCTCATTTTTGCCTTCAATGTAAAAGCTCCTCCTTTTACACCACTTTTATGTAAGATAATTTTCCCCATTCTTTCTTTCCCTTCTCCCTTCTCTCTGTGCATCCCTTTTTCTTCCTCCGTATTTTTTTTTTATCATCCCATTATAATCAACTCACATTCATGGCCACCATCTATGTATACTTCTAACTTCCCTAATAATGATAAAGTTCTTGGGAGTTACAAGTATCATTTTCTGAGATAAAAATGTAAACAGTTTAACCTTATCAAATTCCTTATGATTTCTCTTCCATGTTTACCTTTTTATGTATCTCTTGAATCTTATATTTGGAAGTCAAATTTTCTATTCAGCTCTGGTCTTTTCTTCAAAAATGCTTAAATGTCCTCCATTTCATTAAATATCTATTTTTTTTCCCTAAAGGTTTATACTCAGTTTTGCTGTATGGGTGATTCTTGGTTGTAATCCTATCTCCTTTGCCTTCTAGAATGTCGTATTCCAAGCCCTCTGACGTTCAGTGTAGAAGCCGCTAAATCATGTTATCATGATGATGGCTCCATTATATTTGAATTGTTTTTTGCTGGCTGCTTACAGTATTTTCTCCTTGACCATGAAGCTCTGGAATTTGGCTATAATATTCCTGGGAGTTTTCATTTTGGCCTCTCTTTCAGGAAGTAATCAGTATATTCTTTCAATTTCTCTTTCACCCTTTGGTTCTAGGCTATCAAGACAGTTTTCCTTGATAATTGTGATGTCTAGGCTCTTTTTTTATTGTGGCTTTCAGGTAGTCCAATAATTCTTAAATTATCTCTCTTCAGTCTATATTACAAATTAATTGTTTTTCCAGTGAGATGTTTCACATTGTCTTCCTTTTTTTTCATTCTTTTGATTTTATTTTATTGTGTCTTGATATCTCAGGGGGTTATTGGCTTCCATTTGACCTATACTAATTTTTAAGGAATTTTTTCTTCAGTGAATTTTTATTCCTTTTACCATTTGGTCAATTCCATTTTTTTTTAACAGGTTACTAGTGCTTATTTCATTACTTTTTTTTTTTACTTTCTAATATAAATTTATTTATTTTTAGTTTTCAATATTCACTTCCACAAGTTTTTGAGTTCCAAATTTCTCACCCCTCCCCCCACCCCAAGATGGCATGCATTCGGAATACCCCTTCCCCTGGTCTGCCATCTCTTCTATCTCTCCCCCTCCTTCTCTTATCCCCTTCTCCTTCTATTTTCCTGTAGAGCAGGATAGACTTCTGTACCCCATTTCCTGTATTTCTTATTTCCCAGTTGCATGAGAAAACATTTTTTTAAACATGTTTTTAAAACTTTAAGTTCCAAATTTTCTCCCTTCTCCCTCCCCACCCACCCTCATTGAAAAGGCAAGCAACTCAATATAGGTTGTACATGTGCAGTTATGCAAAACACTTCCTTAGTAGACATGTTGTGAAAAACTAACTCTATTTCCCTTAATCCTATCCTGCCCTCCCATTTATTCTATTCTTTCTTTTGACCCTGTCCCTCCTCAGAAGTATTTACTTCTGATTTCCCCTTTCCCAATCTGCCCTCCTCTCTATCACCCCCTGCTCTCTTGTCCCCTTCTCCCCTATTTTCCTGTAGGGTAAGACAGATTTCCATACCCAATTGAATGTGTATGTTATTCCCTCCTTAAGCCAAATCCTATGAGAATAAGATTCCCTCATTCCCTCTCACCTTCCCCTGTTTCCCCTCCACTGTGAGAGACTTTTTTTTCTGTTTTTTTTTTTGTGAGATAATTTACCCCATTCTACCTCTCCCTTTCTTTCCGTAGTATCATCTCTCTCATCCCTTAATTTTATTCTCCAGATATGACCCCTTAATCTTCAACTCACCCTGTGCCCTCTATCTATCTATCTATCTATCTATACATACATATATTTTTTTCCTTCAACTACCCTAATACTGACAAAGTTCTCATGAGTTACAATATCATCTTTCCATGCAGGAATGTAAACAGTTCAATCTTAATAAGTCTCTTATGATTTCTCTTTCCTGTTTACCTCTTCATGTTCCACTGGAGTCTGTATTTGAAAGTCAAATTTTCTATTCAGCTCTGGTCTTTTCATCAGGAATGCTTGAAAGTCCTCTATTTCACTGAATGACCATTTTTTCCCCTGAAGGATTATACTCAGTTTTGCTGGGTAGGTGATTCTTGGTTGTAATCCTATCTCCTTTGCCCTCCAGAATATTATATTCCATGCCCTGTGGTCCTTTAATGTAGAAGCTGCTAAATCTTGTGTTATCCTGATTGTGTTTCCACAGTACTTGAATTGTTTCCTTCTGGCAGCTTGTAATATTTTCTCCTTGACCTGGGAACTCTGGAATTTGGCTACAATATTCCTAGGAGTTTTCCTTTGGGGATCTCTTTCAGGAGGAGATCTGTGGATTCTTTCAATTTCTATTTTGCCCTCTGGTTCTAATATATCAGGGCAGTTTTCCTTGATAATTTCTTGAAAGATGATGTCTAGGCTCTTTTTTTGATCATGGCTTTCAGATAGTCCAATAATTTTTAAATTCTCTCTCCTGGATCTATTTTCCAGGTCAGTTGTTTTTCCAATGAGATATTTCACATTGTTTTCTAATTTTTCATTCTTTTGGATTTGTTTTACAGTGTCTTGATTTCTCATAAAGTCACTGTCTTCCAATTGCTCTATTCTAATTTTTAAGGAAGTATTTTCTTCAGTAATCTTTTGGACTTCCTTTTCCATTTGGCCAATTTTTCTTTTTAGGGCATTTTTCTCCTCATTGGCTTTTTGGACCTCTTTTGCCATTTGGATTAGGCTTTTTTTAAGGTGTTATTTTCTTCAGTATTTTTTTGGGTCTCCTTTAGCAAGCTGTTGACTTGTTTTTCATGATTTTCTTGCATCACTCTCATTTCTCTTCCCAGTTTTTCCTCTACTTCCCTTACTTGCTTCTCAAAATCCCTTTTGAGCTCTTCCAAGGCCTGGGACTGATTCATATTTTTCTTGGAGGCTTTGGATGTAGGAGCTTTGACTTTGTTGTCTTCTTCTGGTTGTATATTTTGATCTTCTTTTCACCAAAGTAAGATAATATAGTCTGACTCTTTTTGCGCTGCTTGCTCATGATCCAGCCAATTACTTGAGTTTTAAACTCTTTGTTAAGGTAAGAGTCTGCTTCCAATGTGGAGAGTGTACTGTCCCAAGCTTCAGGGGTTTGTGTAGCTGTTTTCAGAGATACTTGTAGGGACCTGTAAATTTTCAGTTCTTCCAAGGTGGTATGATAAGGGGCAAGGTGTTTACTCCTTTCCTGGCCTGTGACCACAAGTATTCCTTTCTGTCCTGTAACTGTGAGGAGGGTTCCTCTCCACAGCCACTCAAGCTCCACCATGCCAGAGTTCCTCCTCACCCCAGCACCGCCACCCAGAACTGTGACCCAGATCCAAACATGGGCAAAGCAAGAGATTCCTGCCTCAGCACTGGCAAAGAGATCCCTGCATCCCTCTCTGATCAGCCACTGGATTCCCCCTCAGTCTGTGGGCCGGAAGCTCGGGAAGCAGCTGCCCCCCCCAGGGCCACACTCTTGGGGAATGGAGCTGAAACCCCGCCTTCCTGTCTCAGCACTGACAGAAACAGACTTTTCCCACTGACCTTCTAAGTTGTCTTTGGCATTCTGGATTGAGGAGTCTGGAAACCTCCACAGCTGCCGCGATTCAGTCCTCTGAGGCCTGCTCCAGGTTTGCTGTGGCCTGCGCGTCCACGCTGCGCTCAGCCTGGCACGATACACCTTTCTGATCAATCATCCAGGTTGTCTTGGGCTGGAAATTTGTTTCACTCTGTCTTTTTGTGGGTTCTGCTGCTTCAGAATTTGTTTAGAGCCATTTTTTATGAGTATTTGGAGGGTTTGGGGAGAGAGCTCAAGCAAGTCACTGCTTTCACTCTGACATCTTGGCTCCCCCCTCTGATTTTTTTTATGGTGATAGTTTCTTTAGTATTTTTTTGTGCCTCTTTTATCAAACCACTGACTCTCTTTTCATAATTTTTTTGCATCACTCTCATTTCTTTTTCCAATTTTCCACATACCTCTCATTGATTTTTAAAGCTCATTTTTGAGCTCTTCCATAAATTCTTTTTGGGCTTGTGTCCAACTCATCTTTTTTCTTTGAGGCTTGGCATGTAAGCTGCTTTGATCTTATTTTCTTCTTCTGAGTTTGTGTTTTGATCTTCCCTGACACTATAGTAATTTTCTATGGTCAGATTTTTTGTTGCTGTTTGCTCATTTTCCAGCCTAGTTCTTTACTTTTAACTTTATGTTAAAGTTGGGTTCTGTGTCCAGAGTGTAGGAAGCACTGTCCCATATTTCAGGCTTTTTATGATGCTGTTTTCAGAGCTAGTTCTAGGGGTCTGTAAGTTTTTGGTTCTTCCAATGTGGTATGATTTAGGAAGAGGTGTGATCACTGCTCTCCTGGACTGTGCTCTGGTCTGTGAATGATCACAAGTACTCTTTTCTGCCCTGGAATTGTGACTAGAGCCCTTGCTCCTTTGTGGCTGCAGGTACTGTCACTCCTTATGTCCCTAGAAATGTGACTTGGACCCCTGCTGTCCGGTAGCCACAAGCACTAGTGATAATTTCTGCCTTGAACCTGAGACTAAGGCTCCCTTTTGAGTAACCATAAGCCTTCTTCTCACCCAGCACTGTGACCTGGGCCCCTACTCCCCTGCAGCCTACAAGCACTAGTGCCAGTGTTTATCTTTACCCTGGGACTACAGCTCAGAGCTATGTCTGGGCAATGCAACAGGGTAGTGCTTTCCCCAGGCTACAAGAGCTAGTTCTTCTTTGAACCACTACCTGAACTGCCTATGCACAATGCAACAGATTCTTGCATCCAGTGGCAGCAAAGTGTTCCCTCTAATCTCCTTCTGACCAGTTGTCTTATCTCCTTACCATCTGAAAGCTCCCAAAGCTGCTGCTGTGGCTGATATATCTGCCTCAAGAGCCTGCCACTGGCCTGCCAGTGTGCAATCTGTAATGCACCACATTCTAGGTTCATCTACTACCCCATTGAGGCATACCTTTTCTGTCAACCTCCCAAGTTGTCTTGAGCTGGCAAATTTCCCCCCAACCTTTTGTTGGTTCTGCCACTCTAGAATTTGATTTAAAATATTATCTTAAAGTTGTTTGGAGGGAAATTTGGGAGTGTTCAGGTGAGCTCCTGCCTCTACTCCACCATTTTGTTTCCCCCTCTGTACATACTTTTTAAGAGCCATTTCTTAAGCACTTACTAGCATATTCCTGTTTATATCCCTATTCACACATTATGATTATACAAGATTCCACAATAAGTGCAACTGTTATCGTGCTATAGTGTTTTTGTACTTAGGATCACATAATTATAGAACTGGAAGAGAACTTAGACCACCATGCAGTCTTCATTTTATAGAGAGCAACAAGCTGCCAGTGGTATTTGTCATTGTTGTAGAGAAATGTTCTGTGTGGAGTTGAAGTAAAAGAGATATTCTCTAGAAACAAGTTCTTCAAACTGTTCCCTTTTCTTACATCAAGTCTTCCATTGTGCTGATTACATCAGACCCCTGAGTACTTTATGATGTCCTCAATGAGATACATGGCCATCAAAAATTAGTCTAACAGCCCACAGAATTTTTGAAGTTGATTAAGAATACACATTGCCCATATTCTGAGATTCTGTCAGATGGGCAGCTCATTGAGTTAGTCTCTCAGTACCCATCTATTCAGCAGTCCCCACAGATGGACCAGAATTGGCCTCATGATTACATAGAAAGGAGTTGACTGGATTATACTTGGGAACTTATGCAAAGCTTTCAGTGATCCCAAGTTTTCCCTTAATTCAATTCAACCTAATTCAACAAACATATTTTAAACTCCTACTATGTGTCAGGCACTGTGTTAGGTTCTGGGAATACAAATATGAAAACAAGATGCTAACATTCCACTGAGGGAAAACAACATTCACAGACAAGAAATAGAAAAATGTATTCAAAGAAAATACAAAGAGGGAAAGAAGAGAAAAATGTAGTAACTAACCCTGGGGTGGGGGAGAGATCAGAAAAGGCTTCATGTAGGAGGGGGCACTTGAGATGAACCCTGAGTAAGATATGGACCCAAAGAGCTGGAAGTAAGAAAGGAAAGGATTCTGGACACGAGGGACACCTTGTCAGGGAGTAGAATGTCCTCTATGGGAAACAGCAAGTTGAACAGGTTCATCATAACATATAGCACATGTGAGTCATATGAAAATTAAAAGATAGCATCTTAATTTGATTTAAAAGATAACACCAATATTTTACCCAATAATGTTGTATGGCTGCAAATCATAGAACATGATTCTCAAAGGAATTAAAAATTTCAGATGGCCAAAAGATGATGAAGATGCATAATAGGGTTGGGGAGGGAGAGAGGTAATAATAATAACAACTAACATTAATAGAGTTATTTAAGGTTTACAAGGAGTTTTACACATATCTTCTCATTAGATCCTTATAATGCATTATGAAGCACGTGGCACAATTATCTTCATTCTACAGCTGAGGAAACTGAAAGAGTCAGAGGTTAAGACACTTGCCCAGGGTCACACAGTTAAGTGCCTGAGGCAAGATTTCAATTAAGGCCTTCCCGATTCTGAGGCCCAGCACTCTATCAACTGTACCACCTAGCTGCCTCTGGTAGGAAC
The DNA here is from genome assembly GCF_003287225.1 of Phascolarctos cinereus. NCBI lineage: Eukaryota > Metazoa > Chordata > Mammalia > Diprotodontia > Phascolarctidae > Phascolarctos > Phascolarctos cinereus. The sequence goes on along the minus strand of NW_027555625.1, from coordinate 274,545,592 downwards.
TAGACCTATCATCTAATTCCTGTAGGGAACTCTCAGTCAGATAAAAGAAAGTCATCTTCTTGCCAACTTTTTATCTTAGAAAATTACCTAGGACACTGAGAGGTTATGCAATTTTCCCAGGACCACACAATCAGTTCATGTGAGAATCAAGACTTAGTCCAGGTCTTCATGGCTCTAAGACCAACTCTTTATGCATTACATGACACAATGTCTTATTTTGTACAAACAGTACCTATATATGTGCATATTATCTCCCCAACAAGACTGTAAACTCCTTGAGGGAAACACTATGTTCAGCTATGTATCAGCACCTATCACAGTGCCTGGCTTATAGTAGGGGTTTAATCTATTATACCACCATTCATCAGTCTACTATGTTCAAATCACCATCATCATCATCATCATCATCACCTAGCATAATCTTTGACACTTCTTTCTCACTCAGCTCCCATATCTAATTTCTCACCAGATCCTGTCATCACCATGTCTACCTCTGTAGTTACACAGTATGCTATTTCCACTCTAGCATAAGTTCTCATTCCCACCCACCTAAAGCATTGTAATAAGCCTTATTAACAGGTTTTCCCACCTTTACTCCTTCCCCTTCCAAAATATCTTTTGTGCTTCTGCCAGAAAAAAAATCTCTTTTGTTCATGCATATGGTTATCTTCCTCCCATGCTCAAACACTTTCAGGGGCTCCCTGTTGCTTACCAAGTAAAAGTCAAATCTGTAGAGCATTCAAGGACCTTTTCAATTTGACACCATCTCTCCCTTTCCAGCCTTATTTCACATTCTATTACTCCTTTAACTCCACTCTTTAGCCAAACTATTAAACTTTGTATCCTCTGAATGCACTATATTTTCCCACCTCCATACTTTTGTTCATACTTTTCCACATGAGTGTCCCCCACACTCCCTCTTTTTCTTTTTAATTCCTACCATCCTTAAAAGTCCAAATCTAATACTAACTTCCCCATGATATCTTCTCTGATCTTATTTGTCATTATTGACCTTTTCTCACATGAATAGAACTTGGTTTTCTATCTTCCTAGTACACTTACATAATATTTCAATTGCAGTTATCAAGTTTATCTTCCTATATAACTCTAATCTCCCTGAAGAAAGAAGCTGTTTTATCTAAATTTTCTATCTCCCCAGTACACAGTGTTCAGCACAGAGCAAGCATTTAGTACATATGTGTTGAGTGAAGGAATGAATGAAGGCAAATTAAAAAATCTGGATGATCCAAAAACAAAAATATAAGTTCTTGGATGATCAAGCATCATTCATCATTGACAGATCCAAAAGGTCTCATCTAACTCCAAGCAGAAACCCCATCCACTCTGAGCAGGGGAATACATTCCCTCTCCCTCCCACTCTATAGCACTTGGAGACATAGACCCTCTTCCCCAGGGGTTCAGCAGATCTTTCCTATAATAGTGAACAATTTACATAGTGCTTTAAGGTTTTAAAAGTACTTTACATAATGTTATTTCATTTGATCCTCACAACAATGTGAGATAGTTGCTATTATTATCTTCATTTTATGGAAAAGTAAACTGAGGCTGAAAGGTTAAGTGACTCACCCAGAAATACACAGCTGATAAGTGTTTGAGGTAAGATTCAAACTCTGGTCATCCTGATGCCAAGTTCAACACTCTATCCACTTTTATGCCATCCGGTTCCACTTAGTGAGAGTGTTTGAGTGGGAATCATACCATCACAGACTGTGGGAGCTGAGAGGGTCCTGAGAGCCCAATCTGTATGAATAATGAATGGAATTTATAGCAGTAGTCAGAATTCACTTAAGGATAGAGACTTAGTGAAGCCTATTGTCTCTTTAAAAATAATCTTTTCACTGTTCAAGGAAAAGGAGAGTAAATAGTTTATCCTATTGTCTTCCCCAGTCCTTGAAACTTATCCTGTTTAGAGAGGACTTTATGGTAAACCCTTATAGATATCAACTCAGAAGCTGCATTTTCCATTCATGTAATATTAAGTATAAAATTCACCCAGCCTTGTATCATCCAGTGCCAAAAAAAAAAAAACCCTCTAAGAGACTCTGGCTCTGGACTCTCAAAGTAACAAGATTCATCCTAGGTGCAGCCTGATACCAAACAGGAGGTCAAGCATCTTTTTTTTCCATCTCTGTATCATTTTTAACTGACTCCAAAGAAGAACTCTGGAGACAACCTCTAAAACAAAGCTTAAGTGTAGCTGACATATAGGTCTGCTCAAAAAGTGATTGAAAGAGTCCCTTCTGGAAAAGGTATTCTGTACACAAAAGGGATATCCAGTATAGGATGGTTATTTATTAACCCACCACCAAAGACACGTTTAAAACACAAACAACTCATGGGCACGCTTTCAAAAATTCTTAGGATCACAAAATTAGAATTTATTAAATCTAATACTTTGTTTTACTCACTGAATAACTGAGACTCAGACTGGCTAAGTAACTTAGACAAAGTCACACAAGCAGTGAGTAGCTGTGTTGGACTGTAACCCAGATCTTCTTCAGGATGATAGGATTCATAGATCTAGAGATGAGAGACATATGGGCCATCTTGTCCAACCCCCTCATTTTACAATTAAAAACTGAAGTCCTGGGTTAAGTTATTTACATAGATAGGAAAGGTCAGAAGCAAGGGTTCTCCTCCTCTAAAACCTGAGCCTTTTCTGCTAAGACAACTTCATAAAACAATAACCCTTTTCCATCACTTTGGTCCTCCTTCAGGGTACCGGCACTTTGTGGGACAGCCAAGCAGATATTTTACTTTCACCTTGGGGCCTGCATTATCCAAAAAACTTACAAAGTCCAATTTTCCAACCAGCCAGACTCCTTAGTTTCTCAAATTCAGCATGATCTGGTCAGTGATCATCTCCTCCATGAAGCCATGGGGTTGCAAGAAGCACCCATGCTGGGCAGCTGGGATGATGTCAGGAACCCAAGAACTTCCAAATTCACAAGCAGGCTGCTAAGGCTGGAAGCATCCATCTCTCAGGGTTGCCAGCTGCTGGTCCCAGACCTGTGCTCAAGGAGGAAATTTAAGGCAGGAGAGGAAGGCAGGAACTTGAGATACAGTATCAGGTTTAGCTAGGTAAGCATGTATGCTTGTAGCTACCACTGTTCCTGGAGGAAAGGGAGGTAGAAGGAACATCCTTGCTGTAAGGGAAGATAAAAGGAGAGTCTGGCAGAGTCCCAAAGTGGTCCCATCAAGGTAAGTGGGGCTAGTGCCTTTCTCTAGTTCCTAAGCTACTAAGTAAGTAGCTCTCCTTGGTTCAGCCTCTTAAACATTTTTGACACAACCACCCGTCTTTGGAAACAGGAGATCAACAAGGAGCTACTCCTTTGGCATCTGGAACCTGCTGCATCCTCACTTCCACTCTTCAGCATCCTTAGCTTTTCAGCGTTCTGCTCATGGGCCCAGCTTCTGGGTCACCTGTGCTGCTCTGCCTAGTACTTAGTGCTCTCCCACTCCTCAAATAAACATGTCTAGTTATCTGGTGACATGCTGTATTCCCCACCACCACAACGAGTATAAATTCCCTGAGGCTACTGTTTTGTTCATTTGTCTTTATATCCTGAGTGCCTAGCACAGCATCCTGCACATATTTCATATATGTATCTATGTACATACGTGTGCATTATATATTATATGCATGTTATAGATTATGTATGTGTTGTAGATTATATATGCATGTATATTGTGCATGTATATGCATGCACATATGTATAATGTACATGTGTATATATAGTTTACACATATGCATGTATACATGTTTATATACACACACATAGATAGGTAGACAGACATAGGTAGACAGACATAGACAGACAGACAGACAGACAGACAGATAGATAGATAGACAGATAGCATTAGAAGTCTCTGACCCAGCCTGAGACCAAACTCAATGTAGTAGGAACCAAGGACATGGACTAGCTCTGCTATTCCCACTCTGTTACCTGAGAAAGGCCCCTAACTTCCCTGGGTTTTAATTTCCTTGTCTATGAACTGAGAGGGCTCAGCCAAAAGACCTTTAAGTCCTAGTGATCTATGATTGGCACTTTCATACTTGAAAGTGGATGGTTAGAGAAGAAAACTAACTCCACAATCTTCCATCCTCCAAAGCATTCTCATCATCCCCGGCCAATCTTAGAAGCTTCCTTGATCAATGAGGTTATAGACTTAGTGCCTGAAGGGACTTTAGAGGTCATCTAGCCCAACCTCTTCATTTTCTGAATAAGGAACTGAGACCTAGAAAGGGTCATTACTGGTAAGAAGCAGAACCAGAATTTGAATCCAGGATTTGGATTCCAGATCCAGCAGTCTTCCTGCATATCACCCTTTTCCTTGGCCTGATCTCTCTTCCCAAGATCAGCACAGCCCTGGTCATGAAATTAAAAGTTTGCTGAAATCCTTCTATCCCTTAATCAAAGTCAACTGAAGATCTCTCCCACACTGGTCTGCCACTAGACTTGAAATTCCTAATCTGAATCACTCCCCTAGAGTTAATACATTGTACCTAAGGGGGATCTGGGGGAGGGTGCAGTTTATAGCAGGAATCAGCTAGTATTAATTTTGGATGCAGTGTAAAGGAATTCTCAGTCCTTAGACTGAGCATCATAGAGTTGTGATTATTAGAAACTGAAAGAGCCTTAGGGATCATATAATCCTTTCATTTTATGAAAAAGAAACTGAGGAACAGAGAGGCAGAGCCACAAACAAGTCATTATTTTACCAGTGCAAAAAAACAACGAGATTGAGAAGGAATAGAAGTGAGGACAGTCCATGGGCATGGGGTTCAGGAGTACAAAGGATAAGAGTCTTACCCTGGACTCTATGGGGGGTTAGGGGAAGAAGCAAACCTGGGAGAGGGCCCCCTTGTGACAATTGTAGAGGGGTATTTGTACAAACTGATAAAGGAAGGACCTCAAAGTGAAATGAAAGGACGGCAATCCAATGGACTTGGATAAAGCACACTCGCACTATTTGTGGCACTGCAAGTCTTGTCCAAGCACCTTCCTTAGCAAGTTTCTTACCAGAGCCAGGAGTGGTACCTATACTTAATCCATTTTCCCATCTGAGGCCTGCCCAGACAGGGTTGGGTAATTACAACCCAAGGCATTAGAAAGGAAGGGGCCACCTCCTACAGAGATCATTTTTAATCTAAAATAATGTTTTGTGTCACCAAATTGGTTTGTAGCTAGTGTTCATTGCCTTTGCATAGGGCAGTTTGAATGGCTTCCATTGCTAACAACAGCCTTGTTAGAATTGGGCTTTGGCAGATGTAGTAATTTACCATAAATGCCCCTCATGCCAGATTCCAGGAACCCAGCAGAGCTCTTTGAATTCCCCCCAGCATTACTCATTCACTCTATCTCAGCCCATGGAAAACCCACCTGAGCATATAGATTTCCCAGACAGAAGGTGGGGTTGAAAAGTCCTTGCCCATGCAGCTGCTTCCTAGGGGAATGACTGACTAGTGAGAGGGAAGAGAGCTTTTCATGAGGAAATCATAGATTTAAAGTTAGAAGAGATTTTAGAAGCCATGGAGCCAACTTCCTCTTTTTACAAAAAGGAGCTAAGACTCTGAAAGAAGTTAAATGATTAACCCAGGGTCATACAACTAGTGAATACCTGAAGCAGAATTTGAATCTTGGCCTTCCCAATTCCAATTCTGATGCTCAATCCACTAGGCTGTGCTGCCCCATGAAGGGTGTTAGAGGGAGACACACTTCCACTCAATATTAAAGCTAGTTTCCTAAAAATCAGATCTGTCTAACATTGCAATAAGCTACCTTGAAAGATATGTCATTGGAGATGTACAAGTAGAGACTGGAGTGACTATAATAGAGGATATGTACCATCAGAGGACAATCAGACTCCAGGAGGAGTTGTACTAAATTTCTAAGATCATATAGTCCTATGATTCATTGCAAACAATCTCTTCTTCCTTAGTTCATCTACATCTAAAGCTGGCATTCCCGAGAGTTCATCCCAGCGTAGCTCCACTTCCCCACCCTTCATACAAATATGTGTGTAAATCATCCATGATGGGGAGTTTCTAATACCTTCCCAAATAATTCCATCTAGGACCCTTTCTTGGTAGTCTACTCTATTTTTTTATCCCTTCTTCCTAGGACTCAAGTCAAATCAAATCTTATTCTTCATGCCTCTTCTCTCCCTGACAGGTAAAAAAGTTCTTTTTTAAGTCTACTTGGCATTTCCCCATGCTTTAAATTTAGTCCATTTTCTTGACAATTAAGTAAATTAATTTGGTGATGTTCTTAGAAACATAGCTGCAATGCCTTCTGGGTAGTGGAGTACTAATGAGCACAATTATTTTGGAGAGGAAAGATTTTTTAAAAATTACAAACACCTGTGAATTTATAGAGCAAAGATGATGATACTATGAGACCAGAATTGGTGAGTGATTCATGCTTCTGTGACATTGAGTAATAATAATTATAATGATAATATTATTAATAAACCAGAATGTTTTTAAGGGACTAGTACATTCAGTTTTCTCATGCTGAAAGGTGACATGTATAGTGGGAAGAGCAATGGACGGGGAGCTAAGACATCTAGTTTCCTGTTTCAGGTCTGCCACTAATTCACTATGTGATCTTAGGGGTTTTCTGGGTCTCAGTTTCCTTATCTGCAAAACTGAATAAACCCAAGAAGAGCATGGGGAGATGGAAAAAGTTTAGGACCTGGGTCTGACTTCCAGCTCTGTTACTTATATAATTGGAGCCCCATATTCCACTGGTATAGAACTATCTCGTTATTGGTAGAAATTTATGCTGTTCCTACATGAGAGGGAGGAGAGGCTGATGGGAGCAAGAGATAAGGAGATCCAGTCTTTTCAGTCTCTTTGTGCTAGTCATTCTTTCTGATTTTTCAACTTCCAGCTTCAAGAGAAAAGATATTTGAGAACCTTTCTTCAGTGTCACAAAGGAAGAAAGACTCTGGGAAGGGGCCAACATGTAGAACTTTGAATATGTCCTTATTCTTATCTTGCCCCACTGGAGATTTCAGGGAATTTTCCCTGTGGGTGAGACTTGGGACTCTCTCATGGTTGAACCATGTTATCTGATTCCCAAAAGGAGAATTCCTTCACTCTATATTATCTGAAAGTCAAATTTTCTATTCAGCTCTGGTCTTTTCATCAAGAATGATTGAAAGTCCTCTATTTCACTGAATGTTCATTTTTCCCCTGAAGGATTATATTCAGTTTTGCTGGATTGGTGATTCTTGTTTGTAATCTTATCTCCTTTGACCTCTGCAATATCATATTCCAAGCCCTCCGGTCCCTTAATGTAGAAGTTGCTAAACCTTGTGTTATCCTGATTGTGTTTTCACAATACTTGAAATGTTTCTTTCTGGCTGCTTGCAATATTTTCTCCTTGGCCTGGGGACTCTGGAGTTTGGCTATAATATTCTAAGGAGTTTTCCTTTGGGGATTTCTTTCAGGAGGTGATTAATGGATTCTTTTAATTTCTATTTTACCCTCTGGTTCTACAATATCAGGGAAATTTTCCTTGATAATTTACAGAAAGATGCTATCTAGGTTGACCTTCCAAGTTGTCTTGGGCTGGAAATTTGTTTCACTCTTGTCTTTTTGTGGGTTCTGCTGCTCTAGAATTTGTTTAGAGCCATTTTTACAGGTATTTGAAGGGTTTGGGGAAGAGCTCAAGCAAGTCACTGCTTTTACTTCTCCATCTTGGCTCTGCCCCCTTCCTCTCCGCTCTGTGTTATCTGGCATATATTCTCCTATATGTAGTTTGGTTTCTGTTGTGCTATCAATAGAAAATAGGTTTCTTTGCTATTTGCTATGTTTGTGTTCATTGTGGAACTGGTATTTGGTGGAAAAAACACATAGTGATTATAGATATCAGTCCTTAGATACAAAACTTAGGATCCTCTTTCCCCATCAATGAAGAATGATCAGAAGTTTAGTGTGAACCTAGAAACTACATCTCCTAGACTAATAATATTTAAGGGGATCAGAGAGATATATAATTCTAGCCTGATACTCCCTGTCTCTGAGGAGAACAGAATAGTAGGCCAGAGACATCAACATCCTGCTTCCCTTCCTGGCAGGAATTAGGGTCTCAATTGGAGAAAGGTTGAGAGGGAAGAGCCTCTAGATATGTATCTATTTTGATTCCTTGCAAGCCACACATCAACACGCCACTCGCTACATGTATGAACAGCCTCACACACTTCCTACCAGTGAGACCTTGGGGGAGTCATTGCCCTTCTCTAATCATCTTACAAATGAGTATATTAGACTACATTAGATTAAGGTCCCTTCCTGCTCTAAATTTTATGATACTGCATGTGATCTGTCTGGCTCATGCAAGAATCAAATGAATTTGAAAGCATCTTCTAAGCATAAATTACTATACAAATGAAGGGAACTACCAACACAGGGGCTGGCCTCAAGCCTTCAGCTCTGATAAGATAGGTGGGTGATTATAGGATGAGATTCAAAAACCAATATAAAGCCCCTATGTCCCAAATTGTTTTTCCTATTTGCATCTCTCAGTGCATGAAATCCCATTATAGTAAAATTACTCTTTTGGGTCAAGGCATGGTAATCACTTGGAGAGTATCATTCTAAACCATTAACATCCAAGAGTTCAATGAGTTTCTCAGATTTGCAAACCAGTCTTTCAGGGCTCTGGAGAGATGGGGGTCTGGACTCAGGGACAAAATGTGGAGAACTCTAAGAGGCAATGGCAAACATGGGAGCATGTTGGACCTGGGCTGGAAGAGAGGAAGGCACATAGTACTTATGGACACCAAAGAGGAACTCTGACTTTTAATCTTGTGATGGGCCAGCCCCATTTGAAGTATAATATCGGATCAATCTGTAAGGGAAAAAAATGGAAAGGACTCTCTCTATTCCCCCCCCCAAAAAAAACCCCACCAAAATGGCCAAACAGATGGCAGAACACATTTTTAAATGGCTTTTAACACAATGATTTCTCTTGCTTGCTCCTTCTTCCTTTAGCCAAAAGCCTCACCAGCTGTCACCCATCTCAGGGAAAATGTCAGGGATGATTGCTGCCTTCACTTCTCATCTTGAAAGAGGCATTTGCCTGCAATGACTTTAGCCAGACAATGTACTGTCCTAAGGAAACCTGGAGAAGCTCTGGTGAAAGGATCTCTAAGAGATAAAGAACCAGCATGGGAGCAGCAATCAAAGCACCGCACTTGGCATTGGAAAAGACGGATTCAAATTCCAGCCCTTACTTGCTTAGGGATATGACCATGCCTCCCTGCTAGACATTCTCTCCTCGTCAGGTTTTCCTGACATTGTTCTTTCTCTGTTCTCTTCCTATCTGTCAGACCAATTCTTCTCAGACTCTTTTGCAGGTTCATCATCAATTTCCTACCCCTTATGCATAGTTGTAGCCCAGGGCTCTGATCTGGGCCAATTATTCTTCTCTCTAAACTCTCCCTCAGGAATCTCATCAGATCTGATGGATTTAACTATCATCTCTATGGAGATGACTTTCAAATCTATCTATCTAACCCTTAACCTTGAGCTCCAATTCCACATCTCCAACTGCCTAATTCATATCTCCACCTGAATGTCCCATAGTCATCTCAAACTCAACTATCCAAAGTAGGATTCATTATTTTTTTTCCTTAAACCCACCTTCTCCTACTAATTTCCTTATTTCTGTCCAGAGTACCACCATTCTTCCACTCACTCAGATAGTAATCTCAGAATCTTTTTTAAATTTATTTTTACTTTATTTTTAATTCCAAATTCTCCCCCTTCCTCCACCCCTCCCTCACCCATTGAGAAGTCAAGAAATATAATATCCATTATACATTTGAAGTCTTGCAAAACACAATTTCCACATTAGCCAGGTTGTAGAGGGGGAAGCAAGAAAAATAAAGAGTTAGAAATGTACCTCAAGGAGGAGGTCACTGACAAAAACAAAAGTGCCATATATACCAACATATTTATAGCAGCATATTTTGTGATAGGAAAAAAAAAACTAGAAACAAAATATATGCCCATTGATTGAGGAATAGCTAAGTAAATTATCATATATGAATGTAAAGGAATATCACCATGCTGAAAGAAACATTGAGCGTGACAAATGCAAAGAAGCATGGAAGGACTTAACATCTACTAATAGAAGATAAAGTAAGCAGAGCCAAGAATACAATATACAAAATGAAAAAAAAAAGCAACATAAATGGGAAAAAAATAAGAATCATGAACCAAAACTGAATGTCATGAAACCATAAAGAGCAACAGTAGACATAAGGAAGAGATACCCTACCCCACCCTCACCCTTCTCCTTTGCAGAGGTCAGGATCCACAGAACATTCCACATAAAGCCAGATTTTTTTTTTGACGAGTTGACCAAGTTTGCTGAATGTTTCATCTTCTCCCTCATTTTACGTCTTTCTTTTAAAAAAATCATTAATATACAGAAGATCTCTTTGTGTAGGAGAGATGGAGGAATCTATAGGTGGAATGAAGGTGATATAAAACCAAATATATAAACAAAATATATTTTTAAAAGATTTAATGGTGTTATTGTGACTGATTTTGTGAGAAAGCATACCAGTAGCAGCTTGGGAGCTACAGTGGTGAGTCATAGTAGTGTATTCTCCCCGTCATATTTACCCCTAGAACCTTAAACGTGAGTAATAGCTGCAAGTTTACCCCACTGGGAAACTTCCCAGCCTGATAGAGTGGGTGCAAGTGGGGTGAGTAAGCCATTCCAAGCCCAGGGAGAGAGAGGGAGAGCTGGGGAGAAATGTACCTATAATGCCTAGCCTCCATCAACTCACACTGTAATCCTACTGGTGCAGTCTCTCCTCACATCTCACTTGGATTACTGCAGTAGCCTTCTAATTGGTTCCCCTATGTCCTATCTCATCCCCCTCAAATCAGTCTTCTACACAATTGTCAAATTTATCTTCCTAAATGGACCAAATCATTCTCCTGCCCAAAACACTTATTGGCTCCTCTTTGCCTTTAGATTGAAATATAAACTCTTCTGTTCAGCATGGAGAGCCTTTTGGCAATAGCCCATCTTTCCAAGATGAGTAACTACTACTACTCCTGTTCACACACTCTGCTCTAGCCAAACTGGTCTACTTAATGTCCCTGATATGAAAGTCCATCCCCCTGCTCTGTGCCTTTGCATAGCCAGTCCCCCATACCTGGAATGTTCTTCCTCTTTATCTCAGCCTCTAAGAAACCCCAGCTCTCTTCAAGGATCAGCCATTTAAGCACAGCAATGTTCTTGCTTTTGTCTTTGTATCTTTAGAACCTGACAGAGGGCCCAACGCATGGTAGGCATTTAATAAGTGTCTCTTGGGAAACTGACTTTGGACAAGTAAGTCAACCTCTCTGGGCCTCTCTTTTCTTACCTGCAAAATGGGATTTTTTTTGAGCAATGCACTTTGAAAATTTACATATGACATAAATCTGAGTTATTATTATAGAAATGGACTTATTCTTGAGCATCTTTATAAGCTTATTGCCAGAATAACCTGAAATGTCTACCATTACATCACTCTGAGTGACACTCACTGGACTGGGATTGCTCAGCAAAATTCCCTGGGCAATGGCCTCTGTACTTCTGTTTAGGGCAATAGTGACTAGTTATTTAAGGTGGACTCAAGGACTACAGCTGGTATATTCTTTGGGACACCAGCCATGACATTCTGGGGATTGGGATGTGATTGGCTCCCAAAATGACTTTCAGGCCAGGGTTTTCTAAAGGTCAATCATCTCTTCTCCTCCTGCCAAATAAGCTGGAGTGTGTGTGTGTGTGTGTGTGTGTGTGTGTGTGTGTGTGTGTGTGTGTGTTTTGCTTTATTTAATTTTTTAAAGGAGGAATTTGCTGAAATTTCTTTACCACCCTCCCAATACCCTAAAAAATCACACTGAGACTGATTTAGATAACTTTAAAGACAGCTTTAAAATTCCTTTCTTCCCTATTTAACTGTTCTGAAGAGGTAGAGGATCAAGTCCAAATAAAGCAGGAGCCTGCTCAGGGTTGAGGATGTGGCTGGACAGCAGTATCCACAGGGGCCCCAGACATGCCTTTCATCAGTAATGCTTAATGATTTACAAATTGCTTTCCTCGCAGCCCTTTTATGACGTAGCTCATGCAAATATTATCATCTGCATTTTACAGAAGCTTGCAGAGGCGTGTAGAAGTTATTTGACTTGCTCATGGTCACACAGCTGATAAGTGTCATAGGCAGCATTTGAACCCTAGTTTTTAGACACCAAGTCTGGGACTCTTATCACTGTGGTATATGCTTCTAATTCAGGGGTGGGGAACCTGCAATCTTGAGGTCACATGTGGCCCTCTAGGTCCTCAAGTATGGCCCTTTGATTGAATCCAAACTTCAAAGAATAAATCCTTTTATTAAGGGGATTTGTGGCCTTGAGGCCACAGGCTCCCCACCCCTGTTCTAATGTGAAATGCTACAGGTGTTCGGAGAGCGGACATAGCACATATGGGTGACATGGGAACTGAACCTTGACAGGGCAGGACTTCAGCTGGCATTATCTCATATTGTCCTGACCGTCCCCAGGAGACACAGGGCACCAATTATTATCCCCGCTTTATAGCAATCATTAAAGAGAGATTGAATAGGGGAGTGGATAGGGGACTGGCCTTAGCAAAAAAAAAAAAATGGAAGTTCAGATCCTGCCTCGGCAGCTAGGTGACACAGTAGATAGAGTGCTGGGCCTGGAGTCAGGAAGACTCCTATTCCTGAGTTCTGGCCTACTCCCATTCCTAATTCTGGCCTCAGACACTTATTAGCTATGTGACCCTGGGCAAGTCACTTATTTCTTTTTGCCTTAGTTTCCTCACTGTAAAATGAGCTGAGGAAGGAAATGGCAAACCACTCCAGTATCTCTACCAAGAAAATTCCAAATGAGGTCACAAAGAGTCAGACACGACTGAAAACAACTGAACAACAACAAACCTGGTCAAGCTATTGCTCAATGCTCTAAGCAACTAAGACTACCTCCTGGAGTAGTTGGTAGGGGGAGTTTCCTCACTGGGAGTTACCTTCCTACAACATTGAAATGATTGGTCCAGTTAGGGGAGAAAAACATTCCATAACTATCTGGTGAATTCAATTAATGTGGAAATTGAGACATAGAGTGCTGTTCAATAGCAGCATCAGGAGTTGAACCCACTCCCTTACACTTAATAGATGTGAATTTTAGGGGGGAAAAAGAAAGCCAGCAGTGCTTGGTCATGGGTCTTGCTTTGAGAGAACGTGACTAAGCCTAAGGATGTGCTCAGGAATCATCCTAAGGGAACAGTCCAGGACTCATAGGACTTAGAGCTAGAAGGGACGTAGAAGACTATCATGGTCCAGCCCCTTCTCTGTACATACAGGGAAACTGAGACCCAAGATCACATACCTAGTAAGAAGCAGATACAGAATTTGAACCTTGATTTTCTCATGCCAGATCTAGTACTCTTGCTGCTTCCTGACCATGCATAACCAGCCCGTTCTTTTAGGGCCATGAGGGAAAAATGGTACACCTTTATGTGGCAATGGAACCCCCACTAATTCTTTATTAAAATTGAAGTTCCATTGCCCCTCTGTGGAACAACAGAACCAGCAAAACTGAATGTGGCTATTTACTGACTTCCTTTCCCTAAATTTGGGGGGACCACTAGTATGGCTCCCAAATTGGCTCCCTGGTCAATGTTTTCTAAAGGTCAGTCACCTCTTCTCCACCTGCCAAATGAGCTGATTTTGTCTGTATATCATTCTAATTTTTTGAAGGAATGATTTGCTGAAACTTTTTCTCACCTTCCCAGTCCTTTAGAATCACACTCAGACTGATTTAAATAACTTTGAAGACAAGATGCCTTTAAAATTCCTTTCCTCCTGGTTTAACTATGTAATTGTTTTCACTTGCAGTAATCTTCTCTTAGACACTCATGCTTGACTTATTTAGTAAATCCTTCTCCGCATTTAAAATCATCCATTAGCATTAAGGAGCCTGACACTCTGTTCTGCACAATAAATCTTAGTGCCATTTAACTAGTAGCTTGCTGCTTGGAGAAGACCTGAATCTTGCTGGTGGAGAAAGACAGAGACCAGACCTACCTTGCCTAACATGTTTTCTGTCTCCCTGGTTCTGAATGCAGTCTTAGGATTTCACTGGGGAACCCCTGTGATTCCTGGAATTGGCACCAGACCCTTGCAGTTTGCTGCTTTGGTGTCCCCATAGATCTCACAGACTGTCAAGGGAACTTGACTTGCCCTGTAGCCAGACTAGGCAATTCAATTCTACAAACTGCTATTTACTAGGTTCATACAATATCCAGGACCCTGTGCTTTGGGGTGGAGCGGTGGCAAGAGTGGGGAAAGGAGACAGGAGAAGAGAGAGAAATATAAGGATAACAAAGACATTGTCTTTGACCTTGTAAATACTGCACATATCCAACCCGGGGTGTTTGATGGGGGCACTAAGGGATATGCTACACGTGGCTGTATTCTCACACATTAACCTCAAAGGTTTGGCATCCAAAACACTGGCTTTCCTTAGGGACCAGTAACAAAAATAGAGTAGTGGAAGCTCCCCATTTTCTGCTTACACACCTTTGTCCCACTGCTCTTTCCCCCTCCCTCCCCTCTGCCTTGAAATCCTACCCATCCTTAAACTTCTTCTGGATGGAGACTTCTTGAACTGCCCATCCCTCCTTCCACCCAAATAATTTCTCTACCATCTGATGTCAAAGCAATTTATGCTCCCCTGTTACCTTATACAGTCAATCTAATGCCTCAAGTGATTTTCTTAGCATAAGAACTCTAAGGTATGAGTAGAGAGAATTCCCCTGGCTCTCTTCAACCATCTCTTTGTATCGCCAGCATCTAGCAGTGTCTGGCACACAGTTGGCTCTTAAAAAAGTACTCACAGATGGGCTGATCTTGAGAAAATTCCAATCTCTCTGGGCTTTTGTTTTCTTAACTGCAAAATGGGTTTTGAAGTCTTTATGCCTCATAGATGGGTTGTAAGGAAAGTACTTTCCAAAGCAAAGCGTTAAACAAATGTCAACTCTGCCATTTAGGTGCAATGTCAAATTGTATTTCAATATGACAGGTTTTCTTTGTAATCCTCTGTGTTTTATTTTAATGTATTTTGAAACATTATTCTGAGAAGGGATCCATAGACTTCACCAGATTGCCAAAGGGATCTATGACATAGAACAGGTTAAGAACTATTGCTTTGAAGGCTATGGACATGCTCATTGGCACTGTTAGAAATAGGCTTGACATCAAAATTTTAGTATCAAGAAAGTTTATTATAAAGAAAGTCCAGAGGATTTAGATGTTTCTGGCCAGAAGCAGGCTCCACCCCTCTTCAGGAGGGGTGGGCCCTGAGTGTAAGGGCAAGTGTGCTTTTATGCAGTTGAATTCGGTGCAAAACCTCCCAAGCCAGGATTGGTCCATCCCTTCCCAGGTTACACCTTTCCTTACATGTTTCCCCTTGATATGCTCAAGTATGTTCCCCCTCGCTTGGTCATACGTCCCATGACTCATTAATGAGGCTCTAATTTTATGCGGGGTGTGTCAGATAATAGTAATGAAGTTCATTAAGCAGGCGCACTAACATTTTGCAGGTGTCCTCAGGTTGACCCTAACTGGTCTGAGCTGGCTCGACCCCTATCTTGATTTTGGGGTCTTCTTGGAACAATCCACTTACTTCCTATTGGTCAAACCCAGCCCACTTACAGTGTACCACCTCCTGGGACCTTTGTTCTTTAAATCTCTGCATTATTCTACCTGTGGAAACTCTAACAGCACCTAAATGAGAGTGAAAAAAAAATACATTTCTTGATTACGTGCTGGTGGCTGAGGCTGCATCAAAATGAATCACTGGTTTTGGATCCTTCCCTTGGCAATTCCTGGTAGATAGGTTTCACTGAAGAATACTATCTGCATGATTAATTGACTGGCTCCCCTGTAAAGGATGGTTTGGGAAGGGATTACTTTTTTTTTTTTGGCCTATGAAAGTGGATGGACAGAACACTGGTAAGTTTTTGGCTTTGTTTTTTTTTTTCTTCTACCTTGTTTCTGAGGAAAATATTTCTATAACATAAGGAGGGCTTTTTGATGGCTTCTGAGTTCTCTTCCAGCAACAGCCTTAGGTTTAAATATTGCTGCTAGTGTTTACTATCTATATGACCCTAGGCAAGTCACTTAACCTCTTTGAATCTCAGTTTCCTCTTCTGTAAAATAAGGGATTAGACTAGATAGTCTTCCAAGGTCTGTCCCAATTCTATGAACTCTGATGGTATATCTTTACTGTAGTTGAGTATGTCATATCACCAAGAATCACAGAATTTGAGAGTTAGAAGGAACCCCAATGACCATTTTGTCCAACCCATACTTGAAGGAACTCCCCACTAAAACAAACTTACAAGTTGTCCTCCAGCCTCTGCTTAAAAACCTCCAGAGGGGAAATCCACTGCCTCTAGAATCAGGCCATTCTGCTTTTGTATAACTCTAATTAAGAATTTCTTCCCAAAATAAGTCTAAATTGACTTCTTTACCAACTTCTACCCATTGGTTTTGATTCTCTTCTCTTGGGACAGAGCAAGTCTAATCTTTACCATATTCCATATGGGAGTCTTTGAATGCTTGAAGACTCTGAGTCTTCTTTTCTCATGCTTAGTTCCTCCAACCAACCCTGATATGTCTTGAACTCAAAGGTCTTCATTATCCTTCTTATCTTCTGGAATTCTCCAGCTTATCTATAACCTTCATAAGTTATGGCCTCCAGAACTGAACAGAATTCTCCAGAAGAGGTCTGAGGAGGGCAGAGTTCAAAAGCACCATTATGTCCTCATTCCTGGAAACTGTGCTCATAATGAAGCTCAAGGTCACATTAGCTTTTTGACCACCACATCATACCCAGTAACTCAGACTGAGCTTGCAATACATTCAAACTCCCAGACTCTTTCCAGAATCCCTATTTTCTATCCATGCCTCTTCTATCTAGTATTTGCAAATTTTATTTTTGTGTTCAAGTGCAAGATTTTACATTTTTAATAATAACAAAAATAACAATGATGATGATAACATTTGCATAACACTTTAAGGTTTTCAAAGCAATTCACAAATATTCTTTCATTTAATGAATAACATCTTTCTAGATTCAGCCCCATACTCTAATCTGTCAGGATCCTTCTGGATCCTTCCCATCTTAGTGTCATCTGCAAATCTGATGAGTATACAATCTATGCTTTTGTCCAAATCACTCATAGAAATAATAAAAAACACATGACCAAAAACATATCCATGTGGTGCTCCTCTAGAGAACTTCTACTCCTTTGACATGGAACCATTAATAACAACCATCCAGCCAATTCTGAATCCATCTGATTGTTCCATCATCCAATTCATAGCTTTCTATCATCTTTATAAGAAGCATTCCCTTCATCTAGTAGTAGTCTTTTAAAACTGTCAAAAAAGGAAATTAGTCTGGCATGACCCATCCTTGATGTATTCATTCTGGCTTTTTGTAATCATTGCCTTCATTTCTAAATGTTCATCAAACATCCTTTTGATTATCTAATGTAGAATTTTCTCAAGAATCAAAGTCAAACTCACTGGCCTAAGTTTTGTGGTTTCTATTCACTTACATTTTTTTAAAAATTAGGATATTTGCTCTTCATTAATTTTGAGATGATTTCCCCACTTCCTAGGATCTTTCATACATCATTGATGGTGGTTCAGCAAACATGGGCAATGTGGGGATTTGTTTTGCTTGACTTTGATATTTGTTACAGGGGTTTTGCTTTTCTTTCCCTGACCCCACCCAGAGGGAAGAGGGAAGAGAGAGAGGGGGTGGTGTGGATAGGGTTGCCCCATAGCCCCAACCAAAGAGAACAGATAAGCAGGATAGCTTTGGAAATTACATGTTGAATATCTTATAATCTTAAAAAGAAAAGCAAGTTCTACTTAATAGAGATTTCTGGTTTCAAATAGAATCTTCTCCTTCTGTTCTACAATGTGCACAAAATGCTTGTTTTCTTTGACAACTGTTAAAAAATAAAATGTATGATCTAACGGAGTTGTTTAGGGCACTAAGTTAAGTGATTTGTTCATAGTTACACAGCTAATATGTTGTCAGAGGCAGGTCTTGAACCTAGGCCTTCTTGACTCCAAGATCAGCTGCCTTCCAAAGAAAATAGATGTGACAAGATAAGGGTGAGGCAGAGAGAAGAAAAACATGAACACTAGACAATCTGCGGCAGAATAAGCTTGTTTAAAGGACGGATTTGACTGAGGAGAAGCAGAGAGCAGAGGCTATTTGTACTGCAATCATCTTCCACCTGTAGACTCTTGTCTGTAGCATATGTAATGTGGGTGTTATTCTTCATTTGCATCATGTGCTTTTAATTCCATATAAATATGTATGCATGGCACCAATGTTGTTTATGTCAGAAAGGGAAAGAGAAAATCTTAGTGCATAATTTGGGGGATATTTTCTGCTTTGTATAGGCAAATTATTGGAGGAAATGTGACTGAGGATGCTGTGTTTATCACTAAGCTGAAAAGTTTTGGGGGGATAGGGGAACCATCTAAGAACTGGATTCTTAGAAATTCATCACCAAAGTGTAATCCCTAAGGCAGACATGACCCTTGGTGAAATTATGAAATGTAGTGGACAGAGGAAGCTGTGACTAAGACATATGCCCTGCCTTTATGGACTTTAAAGTCTAATAGGAGAGATAAGACACAATATGTCACTTTCTGGGGGCAGCTAGGTGGCACAGTGGATAGAGCACCGGCCCTGGAGTCAGGAGGACCTGAGTTCAAATTCGGACTCAGACACATAACACTTACTAGCTGTGTGACCCTAGGCAAGTCACTTAACCCCATTGCCTAGCCAAAAGTAAAAAAAATGTCACTTTCTGCTCTTGATGAGAGCTCCAAGGGCCTCAATACTCTTTTTCCTTCTCCTATCAAACTTCATTTTATGTATATTAATATTTTCTACCCACTGGACTTGGAGTCAGGAAGGCCTGGGTTCAAATCTTTTCTCAGACACTACCATAGGAAAGTCATTTAACCCTCTGTGCCTCAGTTATCTCATCTGTAAAATGAAGTGGTTGGTCTTGATGACCTCTAAAGTCCCTTCCAGTTCTAAATCTACAATTTTGCTATATTATGACCTTTTCAGCAGTAGGGATAGGTTTGCAATTCAGTTCAATTTGGCAAGCATCCATTAAACACCTACTATATGGAAGGTTGTGTGCTAGATTCTCAGGGTACAGAAATTTTTAATATCTCCTACCTTCAAGGAGTCTACATTCTAGGGTAGGAAATGGAGAAGGATATGATATGTACCTAGAAAGGGAAATACAGGCAGTTTAAGGAGAGACAGTATTACTAACTAAAAGCATCAGATAAACTATTCCTATGAATGTGTCACCTGAACTGGGGGGTGAAGAAAGATAAAGTTCCTGAGAGGTGGAATATAGACTTTGATGAGCAATGTAGTCACTCAGATTAGTAGGAACATAGAGACCATGAGTGAGAGTAATGGGAAATTTGTCTAGAAAGATAGGTTGAGCCTGATTCTGACAGACTGCTAATGCTAGGCTGAGAAATGTGCATTTTATGCTAGAAACAAAAGAGAGCCACAGAGAGGGATGTAGTCAGACCTCTGCCCTAGGAAAATTATTTTCATAGCTATTTGGAGAGGGAAAAGAGTGGAAACAGGGAGATCAATTAGGTGGCTATTGCAATAGTCTGGGTGAGAGGATGGGGCCCTGACTAGGGTGATAGTCAAATGAATGGAGAGGGAGGATGTAAGAAATGGTGTGGAGACAGAATCTACATTTGGAAAGTGATTGGTTATTGATGGGGGTGAAGGAGAGGGAAGGCTTGAGAGTGACTACAAGGTTACCAAGTCAGGTGACAGAAAAATGATGGTGTCCTGAATAGAACTAGGGAAGTTTAGAGGAATTTAGGAAAAATATATTCCAAATGATATCCACTCTCCCACAAATCCTTTGGAAAAAAGAACATATATTTCCAAAATTGCTGGCTAGGGTTAGGATTACAATCTGTGGCCATGGAATAAAGATAGTGAAACTACCCTACACCAGAATAAAACCATAACCTCAATTCATTAGCATGGTCTCTAACCCATTGAGCTAATCTTGTTAATCACTGATAATTCCTATATGCCTTAAAAATGTTCTTTTCTCCTCCTTCCTTCATTCTTTCCTTCCTACATTTTCTTCCTCCTTTCATTTCCCTTTCCTTTCCTTCCTTCCTCTCTCCTTTCTTTCCTTCCTTTGTCTCATCTTTCCTCTTTTCTTTATTCTCTTTTTTCCATCCTTCCTTCTTTCCTTTCTTCTCCTAATATTTACTGAGCACTCATACATATGAAGGCTAGACATAAGGATGGTGGAGGGGCTTTAAGAAAATGAAACAGATTTAATCTTTCTTCTCATGGAACTTACAGTATAGAAGAAGAGATGACATATACACAAATAGAATCAAAGGGAAAATGTGATAAGTGTTATAGGAGAGCTATAAAGGAACAGAATTATTGAATCATAGACTATCAGAGAGAGAAGGCACTGTGGAGGCCATTTAGTCCAACCCTCTCCTTTTATAAACAGGGTAATAAGAACCCAGGGAAAAATTTGCCCAAGGGCAACCATATTAGTGCAGGTGACTGTGACCTAAAGAACTGGACTAAGGTGACCGTTTAACATTAAGTCAAATTAATATCAGTAGCCCAGAACCATGATTACAGCCTCTTGGCAATCCCCATCCTGCTCCATCTCCCCAAACAGTCTTCTGAAGCATTTTAATAGCCCCCTTGGACCTCATTCTTGAACCTCTCTGTTACAGACTAATTGCTTCAAATATCTCTAAGAAATATCTAAAGTCAGACCAATGACATTCCTCTGCTGCAAGCAGAAGAGACGGCCAGAGCTATTTTGTGACTCTCACATTTACAGAGTCTTTTCCAAAATCCAAACGCTCAAGTTTTTCACATGGACAAATTAATCACTCAAGGTCATATAGCTAATAAAAGAAGTCAAGATTTGAAACCAGGCCTTTAGGCTTCATGTTCAAGGCTTTTTCTACTACTATCTTTGCTACCTACTTTTGGGGGTTATTATGAGGATCAAAGGGGATAATCTATGGGTAAGTAGTATGTGTTCTAAATCAATTCAGCACCAGATATGAATGACGTTTCCCAAAAACTGTCAGTAGTGAGCCACTTTTGGTATAGTATTATCTGTTCCTTTTTTGGTATTTGGCTTTTTTTATTTTTTAATTTAATTTTTTCAAATTCAATTTTTCCTCCCACCCCTACTGAAATACAAAACCCTTGTAAAAATGATGCACAGTAAAGCAAAATACATTCCCAAATTGATCATGGCCAAAAATGTGTGTTTCATTTTGCATCTCTCTGTCAGGAGGTGGAGAGCATACTATATCATGAGTCTGGAATCGTGTTTAATTCTGTGTATTTAGTCCATTATCTCTCTTTTGGGAGATCCCAGTCCCCTGCAATTATAGTGAATTGTTACATTAATCAAAGTCTATCTAAGTCTTTCAAAGTCATTCATTTTTTAGTGTTGTTATAATTTAAACTGTTCTCGTGGTGCAATTCACTTCACTCTACATCAGTTCATACCTAGGAATATTTTCTCAAGTTTCTCTGAAACTGTCCCTTCCATCATTTCTTAAAGGATAATAATAATATCCCATTACACTCACACTTGATACTTTGTTCAGTCATTCATTTCCCAAACCATGGGCACTTCTTTGGTTCCCAGTTCTTTGTCACCCAAAGAACTACAATAAATGTTCATCTTTTTAGGACCTCTTCCTTTTTTCTTTGATCTCTTTGAGATATAGCTCTAACAGTAGTAGTATTGTTAGGTCAATGAATGTGTACAGTTAAGTGACTTTTTGGACCTCTCCTTTTTTCCCAAAAATGTTTTGTGCCCAGAATGGGTTAGGGGGATAGGAGATAGGGAGTAACTGTAATGGTCAGCCTGGCAGAGAACAAAATGATGACACTGAAAAAAAAAATAGAAGAAAGTTAGAAAAAGGTGAGAGGCTAATAGTCTATGATTTCCTCTCAGGGCCAGGGTGAAATAGGCACTAATCTTGTCCCATAACTACAATCAATCAATGAGTGTTTATTAAAATACTGCTATGTTCTAAGCACTGTGCTAAATGCTTTGAATACAAAGATGATATATTAAACTATCTCTATTTTTGAGGAGCTCATTATTAAATAAGGAAAGGCACCAAGGCAGCTACTGGACCATCATTCCTGTCTTATTGAGCTAGAGTGACTGTTACAGTGTAAGGAGTGGCCAAGGGTTACATCATTGTTTGAAGTATGTAGAGATCAGCACACCCAAAGTGCTGCCCCTAGCTACCTACCTAAGCCAATTCTTTGCAGGATGAAACTATTCCTCTATGCTCCTGCATTGGAGAGACAGAAGAACTTATGAGAAGGCAGCAGAATTACCTCCCTTCCTCTCCTACAGGCATAGGAGTAACTCAAAAGGTAAGGAGAAACACACATTTTGACCATGATCAATTTGGGAATGTATTTTGCTTTACTGTGCATGGGAATGCAGGAAACAATATTGGGGTTGCAAAGGGAACAACAGCTATGTGCTGTGTTATCTGTTGCTTGATACTTCTTCATATAGCCATCCTTTTTCTAATCCAATTAAACTATTGCTTTATTACAGTTTGAGTACTAAGTGATTTTCAATGTGTTATTGTTCAGACATTTTCAGTCTGACTCCTTATGACCCCATTTTGGAGTTTTCTTGGCAAGGATAGTAAGATGGTTTGCCATTTCCTTCTCCAGTTCACTTTACAGATAGGGAACTGTGGCAAGCAAGGTTAGGTGACTTGCCCAGGGTCACACAGCTAGTAAGTGTTTTACTGCAGATTGGAACTCATAAAGATGAATCTTCCTGATTCCAAGCCCAGTGCTCTATCCACTGTGCCATCTAGCTGCCCCAATTTTCAATGGCTGGATCTAAAAAGATGCAGTTTATAGTAAGTGGAGGTTAAACCAAGACTATATTGAACCTAAGTCCTAAGCAGACTTTCAGAGAGAAGTAATAACACAATGCCAGGGAGACACTGACACTCACCATGTGCTATATATGCAAAGAATTTTAACACATATTATATATAGATATAATAATATATAACATACATTATATATAAACGAATAATTAT